>NW_015505926.1:1065530-1197777 GCF_001515645.1 Sinocyclocheilus grahami
CTCTTCCTGCTGACTTGAATGGTGATGCTTCCCGTTTGTCAGTTGATGGCCTTTCATTTTTAACCAGAAATGTGCACGCTGCTTTTCTGATGTTCACTGAAGTTTTCCATGTCTTTTTCCCGTGTCACTTGAAATGTTTCCGTTTTGAATCGTTGTTACCAAAGGCGAGACATGTGAGGAAAAAATTAACGATCAGTTGTGGGACTATATTCTGTCATAAATCGCATACCATTCATTGCTGAACTTTCTACTGTCCGTTACTGGAAATTAAATTAAATTAAATTACGGGTTGATATGTCCCGATCTCAATAAAGTTTGCACATGCTTTTGGTCCGTGAATTAGATCTAATAATAATAATAATAATAATAATAATTATTATTATTATTAACCCGTCCATTGCCAATCACTATTTTGACAGTGAATCCCGCATAAATATGCGGATGTCATTCCAGAAACTTTGCAGGGTGTAGCCTATGTGTCCGAAAAATAAAGTTTCATACAAATTCTGAATGGATTATACCCTAGAAAGTGTGCAAAGCGCGCTCCCTTCATCACTAAAAAGCGTCACTCATCTTTGTTCATCGCGATCTTACAAAGTTCCATTATAATCAATGAAGCTCTCTAAACTGCACAATGAATCTCTTATTTACATCGCGTCTGCACTTAGTCATGAGATGATTCACAGGCGAGCAAAACTGCGGCGCTTTCAGCGGTGAGTGAATTCTGACGAAAAGTTTCTGATTGGCCATTGCGTTTAAGAAATTAACAGATATGTCTGTGATTGGTTACATTGCTCAATGCTGCAAAAACATGTTGAGGGTATTTAGCGCTTGGCTAGGCGCTCCAATTGCAGTGGGGCCGATATCAGGGATTCCATGCAAATATGTTAGAAACGATGCATCACGATACAAATGCCGACTTGTAGCCGATACACACTTTTTAAACCGATACATCGCATCGTTAACTTTTTATGACGATGCACCGAGCGAAGCAGGGAATCTTCCCATATATGGGGTGCTGTGTGTACATTAATGAGGAAAAAAATTAACTTAAATGATTTTAACAAATGGCTGCAATATAACAAAGAGTGAAAAATTTAAGGGGGTCTGAATACTTTCCATACCCACTGTATATATGTGTGTGTGTGTGTACATACACATATTTTATTATGTGTTTATGTTTAACACTACATGAACTACTTTGGTACAGAATGTACTGTAGTCTGAGAATCTTGTGTGATTGTAACGATACAGAAAGAAATCTTTTTAAAATAATATTTTTAGGTATTGAGGGCAATGTGACTTCAAAGATCAGTGAATGAAACAGACAAAAAAACTTCCATAAAATCACACACACACTCAGATACAATCAACATCAGACATGCACACACACACACACACACACACACACACACACATAGGTTGACTGGTTTCAGAAAAGACTAATGAGCTCTACAGTGATTGAGGATGCATTTAGATCAGCTCAATTAGAAGAGCATCAAAAATGCACCTCAACACAGGTGTCAGAAAGAAAGAGAGATGGGACAGAGAGACATGATGGAAATTAGCAGTTGTATGTATTCTTCCCTATTCTTCACGCTTCCTCAGAAGAAAGTGGCCCGGCACACCACACAGCGATCAAACGTGTGCCGCACACAGAGGTCGCAAAGCAACATCAAACAGCCCTTGCACAATAGCAGAGAGGAAGGGACTAATGCTTTCAGCGTCTTTTATTTTAGATTGCGTGTATGTGTGCACGTAATGAAGGTTTGCGGTTGGGATTTCCGTGTACGTGCAAAAGCTACATTGTGTTCTTTGAGCACCATCTGTGTCGCAAGTTACCGCATCCAATAATAAAAGAATTAGTAGGTGAAACTTAAATTTTTCAAAAATTTTAGTTTAAAGTGTGTTTGTTTGCACAGCTGTCTCGTTCCTACGTGAAGCAGAGATGGATGTGTTACCATAGTGATCTGCATCTCCGCTCACTCCCCAGACAAATTTATATAATGAGATCACACAAACACATGCACACACGATACACGACATCATCTTCACGGCTGTGGCGATAACCGAATGACAAACACATGCTAGTCTAGTAACATTTTATCAGCAGCTTGCACACCTACACACAGCATGGGCTGCTTTAAGACATGTGCTAACAAGACCAAATCAGATGCACCGCACATCTAGACTTCACATAATACCATTCCAAAACGACATTATCTGCACTGTAACTTGGAACAAAATCAATGCAGCTGGTTTATGAGAATCTAAAGAGAATCGAGAGAATCTAAAACACAAAGGCTTCACTTTTTTGGACACATCAACTGTTGTCTCTGAACTAAAATGCAACTAACCATCAGTCAAATATAGTGCTATTCAAACAATTTGTGGCCCAAATTCATCTGTCACTTGTTATAAGCTGGACAAAATAGATAGATGTCAACATGGACAGGTAGTGTAACTTTTCCTTCTCCTCAAAAGCCACAGAAAAATATGCAGGCAGTTAAAAAAAAATAAAACAATGTTTAAAGCAAGCCTGTTGAGTTTTTCATAAGGTTCTGATGACAAAATAAATACATTTAAATTTAATTTATTATTATAATATATTAAATATATTAAACAAAATTTGGAGACTAATTTGGACTAACGTAAATGTAGCAAAACAACTAAATGAACTTAACCTTACAACTAGAGATGTTCATTTCGGTTATTTTTCCTAACCGACAACCGATGCTCGTTAGATTGTTAACCGTTAACCGACAAGATTATTTTAAATTAGAATTGAATTCAGTTAGAAAGGATAAGTGTCATGCCCCATTAAAAATACTAACATTTGTTTCCTGGGGATTAATTTTACATGTTATATATATATATATAAAACTAATAAATAGGCCTATACGAGAAACATATTTTTACTTAAATTATAGATTAAGAAAATAAAAGAAAAACAAGTAGCCTAGTATGCAGAGTTTCGGTTCATTTTTGTGCTGCGCGAAAGGAAGGCTTCTTTAGGCTTATTTTACAAAAGCACAAAAATTGTTTTTATTGTGAATGTACACAAATAAAGGCAAACCTTTTACAATTATGATTAACTTTAGGACTAAAAGGAGTAGTTTCTTCCACTGTTAGAAGGAAAAAAATTAAAGTGATTGCGCCGGCGCCACATGCACGCACAGTTAAGCATTGCTGCCTTGACAATGCAGCCTGTTCATTATCATAATAAAATACAGTCAGTCAAACATATGGAAAAAAAACTACGTAGTAAAAAAAATATGTAGTAAAATCTGTTAAGCCGTTAAGGTTAAGTGTTATCACTGTACCGCCGTGATGTTATGTGCAACATTTTGTTTTACGTGGATATTGGAACGCGAGTGAAGTACATAATAAATAATCATTTGCCATTCAAATACATCGCGAATATGGAAACATTTGATTTTGTGTGAATGAGAGACCCAACTTTGGTTTCAGTTTCGTTTTAACCTAAATTAATTCATTTTGGCTTGTCATTTATATTGCTATAGCTTCTTATATTTTTAATTCTTGTTCTTTTCTAAATACTGTTTATTGAAATGATTTGTCATGGAGTGAGGGGAACTAAAATAGCCTAGCTATGTTTACAGTGTTTATTATAATGTTTGTAAACATTTTGCGTTGGCATTAGGCCTATTTCTGAATGAAATATTAAAATGCGACTTATGGTTTTTTTCCCTAAAAAACAATTTTTTTTATATGCGTAGCATATTTTAAACATGCAGCAAACCGTTTTAAATATTTTGATAAATTACTGAAAAAATAAATAATTAAATTACTTTTTAAACCGTTATGTATTATTCGGTCAAAATTCTTACCGTCGGTTAACCGGTTACTGGTTAAATGGTTAAAATTAACATCCCTACTTACGACTGAATATGCTGAGGCAAACATTAACCATGTTCTGCTAAAATGTGTTAAATTTTTATTCATTTAGGTGAACTGACTCACTTGGATGGTTTATGCAAATGAACTAATTCAAAACAACAATTCAGCCATTTGAGTACCAGCGTGGCATTTTAGGTCTTATAATTGAAAATTGTTCATTTAAAAATGCTAGAAAAATACAGCTGATTATGAATCATATTTTAAAATCTATTGAATCTATTGTTAAAAAGATTTTGCACACCAAAAAGGTAATGAATGTGTTATACAGACAATGTTTGCATCTGACATATTTAATTGTAAGAAGAAAATGGGTCATTTAGGAATTTGAGCCATTTCCATCTGAAATCAACATCAGAGAACGCACTATAGTATCTCATGAATAATCATGAGACTGCAGAGCTTTATCCTATGAGAAGGTGTGGCCTCATAATTATTCATGACACCATGTGACATTTTCTCAAGACCTGCACTTCAAACGCTCAGGCACTTCAGCGATGCCGTCCTAAAACACGTTTCATGCGTCTTGTCTACTTGGCTTCCAGCGCATATGCTTTTAATCAATGACAGATGTTTATGTGCAACAAGAATTTATTACATAACAGTTTCTAGATTTATGGAGAGGTGGACCAGGGCTCATTTGAGATGTTTCCACTAACACAAACAGCATCAATCCATGATGTTTGACACATCCATACATCCATAGTCTGAGTGTGTTAACCAAGTATAATTAACTAATTATACACATCAATTATATATATCTCAAAATTTATTAAAAATGCAAATGCTCATTTAAGTATATTTTCAAAGCATAATACAAATGCAAACAGTTCAGCATTTATGTGTTTAAAGTATAGGCATAAATCTTATTTATTCATAATTCATTCGTAATTTAATTTGTTGAAATTATTAATAGTTTGATGCTTGACAAGCTACAGCTTCTCCATGTAAGCACATTTTCTGCAGTTTCTTGTTTGTTTAACATTGACACAATCATATAGCACAACAATATTTTTTATTACAGATTTTTTAGCACTCAATAATGAGGAAAACTGTAAGAGCTGACCTCAATTCTTACTTGTACAGTTATCTTTTAAAGAAGCAGCACTCTCACTGCATTTCTGCATACCGTTTACCGAGGGAAAGCTCACTTAGCCTGAATCACATACTTTCAGGAAAAATGGACCAAATGGGTCTACCAGGATTACAGCAGAGACATTCACCGACATACTTTCAAATAAATCATCTCCAGGAGCTTCTGTACAACCTAAAAGCTTCTTTTATGACGCTTCTATTTAAACAAAGTATAGTGAGTGTGAAATATAGAGATATCCGTAGATCCAGTGTGTCTAGAGGACAAGCGAAAAAATGGTTTGGATTGTCAGATGGACTATCGGAGCAAGCAGTTTGGAAGAGTCTCTTACTGTGGTGTATTTGATGAACACAGAGGGCATTACAGGTATTAAGGGGGCAGAAGGGCAATAAGCACTTCTCTCTGCCTCTCTTGTGAAGAGAGTAAGAGGCAAGTAGCAGAGCAGCAAGTGAATCATGGATTGGCATTGCAACTCAGCCTGTTCCGTTCTAAAAATGTCTCTGGGTCAAACACACACACAAATGCATACACACACACACACACACACACAGAGATTTACACACCTGTTGCCTGGCAACAAGAATGCTCTCTTGATCAAATTATGGTAGGAAAGTGAGAGGGATGGTAGAGAGGGAGATACAGATAGCAGCAGTCAGAGAGAGAGACAGAGACCACTGTCACAGGGTTGCTAACTTAAGCAGAAGAAAACAACTGACAATTTCTTTTCTGGACAACTTAAGAAGACCTTTATCTATATACTATACTGTATATGCTTTTTGAGATGTATTAACACATTGAGAGATGTATTTTGTATGTGGAAGGGATGGATGATAGAATCAGAAAGAATCAGAATTTAAACTGATTAAATTTTTAATCTCAGGCATTTTTCAATATCAGCTAAAATAATTATAAGTTTATTAATCAATTATAATCAAATAATTATCAATTATTTTGTAAATCGGTGCATTCCTGATTTTCATGTCATACAAAAGTGTCCCACATCACATATCAATTTAGCTACCTAGTAATTATATTATATATTATGAATAAATGAACTTTTCCACGACATTCTAATTTATTGAGATGCACCACTTATGTACTTATGTGCGTAGTAATCTGTCCTCAACCATGCTCACATTCATAAAACCAAATCAAATCAATTTGTAAAATCAAATTCAATATCAAATTTAGTTAACAACACAGTAACAAATCCAGTGAAAAATGTGCGCCAATGCAAAAAACTGACTGAACGTGACTAATTGTCTTCACATTTCACCCTTCAAAAAATGCATGCATTACCCTTCAAAAGTTTGGGGTCAGTATGATTTTTTAAAAAGAAATTAACACTTTTATTCAGTAATGATACTGTACATTAAATGTATCATAAGTGAGAGCAAAGACATTTATAATGTTATACAAAATATTTTGATATTAAATAATAGCTATTCATTTTTAGCTATTTCAATGTTTTTAGCATTGATAATAAAAAGAAAATTATCTTAAACACCAAATCAGCATATTAGAATGATTTCTGAAGGATCATGTGACACAGAAGACTGGATTAATGGTGCTGAAAATTCCCTAAATTTTGAACAGAGTATATACAGTGTGTGTGTGTGTGTGTGATAGCAACAGCAAATGTAATGGTTTTCTTACCCAACTTGCAGAAAACCTGTTTGTTTTTCACATTCATCACTTTATTTGTTTTCTATTCTAATCTGTCATTTACAATGCAGACACAAAATTGACATAAATACCAATGTGTTCTCAGCAATATTTCAGGAGCTAAACAAAAACGTGAGACAAACTGCATCCCGCATTGGATTTAACATGGGATGAGTCAGTAACATATTGTTATGGTTGGCAACCCTATCTGACATTCGTGTTTCCTTCAGAGCGCTGGAGAGACACTCTGTTCCCTCAGTTATAAGTCTGAAATCAAAAAGACCTTGTCTGCCTAAATAGCCATCTACTCCAAGTGACAAACAGGTCAGCATGATTCTGATACGTCCTCACACTTCAGCACACACTCAAACTTCACACCAGATAACAGCACACATCAGAACATTCATGTTTAACAGCAAAGATATAAGGACTTCTGTGGTTTTGACCAGCCACAGCTGCACTTCTCAAGCTTGAGTCTCTATTACTGTCTTTATCACAAACAGTATCAGCTAAAAAAAATCCTTCTTCTTTCTTATGATTGAAATCAATTCAGTATGGGATGTCTTATTTACAAAATCCAGATGGTTTGGCTCAGACCCTGATTGATATTCGGATACAGAACGTGTCCGATAAGCCAAAGGGGTGCAAAGGAACATGGGATTTCAAAGCCATACAAATACAGATTGGACCCTCAAAGCAATTTGCCCCTAAGATGACGTGAAGGATATCAAAGAGAACAAGCACCACTGACAAAAAGAGAGAGAGAGAGAGAGGTGAAAACAGAGGTCTTTGATACTAAGGCCTGGAAACAAAATTATGGCTTCATACGGCCTGTTTTAGGACCTTCATGCTTTTTGTGACACAAAAGGACATGATGAATTACGATGATACGATGATACGATGCGATAGACTGTCAGTAGAAAATGAAAGAAACGTTGTGTCAGGAACAATCTGGTAAGTTAGATGGATCTCACAGCAGCTTGTGTCAGAAAATAAACCCCTTCAGGATGATAAAAAAAAATTGTGTCAAGGTCCTGATCACCCTGATGTAATAATGACAAATTATTAAATTATGACATTACACGGCTGCTTGCCAAGTAAATGAATTAATGTACTAAAATTATCAGAAATCATTTTATAATGTGAAAGAAAACAGACATGAAACTACAGCATAGCGTATGAGGTCATACACTCATTATACAAAAATATTTGACCAGCAAGAAACAACTATTCCAGAAAGCTGTATAATAATATCTTTCAAGTTTAATTTATCAGGCCACATGGTGGTGGCATATGGCAATTAGCATGTGCTTGTTTTAATAAGGCAAGGCATGGATCATGCTGGTATTTTTATTCTTGTATGATTTGTGCACCCTGAAAGGGAACACAAGAGACTCTAACTTTATGGAGACTGAACAACAGAGGCATAACTATTAACACACTAATGCACATGGATAAACACACGTTACACAATCCTGCAGCTCCTTCCCCAGAGCACTCATGTTCTTTCAGGTCCGCTTCATGAAAGAGATAAAGTCTTATAGGTTTGGAACAACACAAGAGTGAATAAATTATATTTAATTTATTATTATTATTATTATTATTATTATTCTGTGATGCCTATTAATAAGTAACAATAATATTAATAATTGATTATTTATTATTATAAATTTTTTAATTATTTAATTTTTTTAAAATGTCAAATATCAAGGGTGGAACATGCTTGTGCAAAAGTAAACCCTATAGTGTTTTGGTGCAAGAAACCTTGACTAACCTTATAAGTAGACCTAGAAAAAAATATATTTATGATATGGGCTCTTTAAGATGTCTCCCTCACATCCTCAATATTATTATTTTATGACAAACACCTAGAACCACAGCTCACATGCTAATTTCAAACGATCTGCTGCTGTAGGTAAATGAGCAGACAGTTCATTTATAATTCTGCGGACATGACCAAAGTATTCATTAAAGAACCACATGCTTATGAGCTCTCTCTGGCACATGAATACAGGTGTTGTTTTAGCCGGCCTGCTGATAGCTTTAAAACGGATCCACAGAACTGATCAGTCCGGGCCTGAATACAGCTCAGCTGGTGAAATGCGGCTTAGCAGAAGTGAATCCCTGTGAATAAACACTCTTCCTCGGGGTCTCAAACTGGACAAATTGTCACCTGAACACACACCTACACAAGCTAAATAGGAGGGAGAGACTTTTCTCTGCAGTGTAATGCTTTGTGTCACAATATGGCATGACTGATGCCTTGATTTGGAGCTGGTATATCCGGAGCACTCTAGAGGCGCCGGCTACAAGAGACATTCATTAGAACCACAGTGACTGTAGAAAAGATAAAAGCAGTCAAGATTATACGGCTAATCGTGTTCTGAAGGGAGGCAGCAGAAAGACGAGAGAGGAACCAATCTTTGTTTTCACCAATTAGTCTAATGTTTTTCTACACACTGCTGCTTCCTGATGTTTGAGAACCAAACAATGACCGTTTAGCCTGAGAGCAGCAGAAATTCATCAAGACAATTTAGGTAAGAAGTATTATTGTCTTGTTTTTCTGTAAAACATCTAAACATCCTTAAAAATGCGTTCAATTTACTTGGCGAACAATATGATATGCTAATACTTTTCACTTTTTATTCATTTATTCCAAAAATAAATAAAAATGCCATTCAAGCATACAAAGAATATATTTTTGTATGATTAGCATGTTTTTAATTTCCATATTAAAGTTGCTGAGCATAAAGTAAAACATTTCAGGGTGATACAACTGCCTGATACCACTAGAAAGAAAAAAAACCTTATTAAAAGAATGACATTTTTGAAAAGTATTTTGTATTAGTCTTTATTATTTTTTTTTGCTTCAGTATTAATATTTGAAAAACATTTGTCTGTCAAATAAGCAAGTGGTGTAACTAGCATTCAGAAATAACTCAACAGGAAATGACATCACAGAGAGTGATGCTGACTGACTGCGTGCCAAGATCAATTAGATATTATTTTAAAAATATTAAAATAATAGATATTTTGACTTTTGAGGCAGGTTAGTTCAGATTGTGGTGCGCCTCCCCCAAAAAGTAATGACACTTTTTAATGAAAAATTCCTGATAATTGTTAAAATGTGTTTTTCTTGAAAAATATATATGGAAAAAATATACGGAATTAGTATGTGTATGATCACGTGCAATCAAGGTATGGTGTAGAAACTAATGAGCACTTTTCTTTTTTCATGGACACTCTTACTTCTCATTAACCCCAGAAGCAAACTAGCAAAAAATACTAAGACTTATTTTCAGAGAAAATGCAATTAATTAAGTTCATTTTTCTTACCCCATTGTCAAATTAGGCATAAACAAACAATATTTAGTGAGGTTCATGCCTAATTTGACAACAGGGTAAGAAAAATAAGCATAATTAATGGCATATTCTATGAAAACACGTCTTTTAATATCTTATACAATTTTGTTTCAAGTTTTTAGACTTTGTTTTACTTGGAAAAACTTTTTTGCAGTGTAACAATAATAATAAAAAAATTGACCAGTGCAGTCTTTTCAACAAAGAAGGAAACACTGTTCTTACCGTTCTCCAGTGTGGTGATCCCCATGGAGGGCTGCCCCAGTCCCGTCTTCCTCTCCCACTTGCCCTCATCAGGGTGATACACTTCCACCGAGGCCAGCGGGCTCTGCTGTGCATCCATGCCTCCCATGACCATCAGCTGGTCTCCGACAACCACGGCAGACGCCCCGGCCCGTGCAGTGGGGAGAGGGGGCAGCTCACACCAGCGCTGGTTCTCCAGATCCAGCACCTCGGCTGAGTCCAGAGGGAGGCCATTCTCGCTGCAGCCCCCCAGCACATAGAGGCGTCCGGCCCAGAGCACAGGCGTGCAGTACACCCGCTGCGTGGCCATGGAGGGGAACACCTCCCAGTACAGAGACTTCACCGGGCTCAAAGCCATCTCTGGGATGGGCATGGCTCCAGGACGGCACGCCGGCAACAGAGCATGACACAGGCACGGAGGGGGAGGGCAGAGGAACGCAAAACTCAAGGCAAATGCATCAACGATCCACCAGGCTAGAGGCTGCAACTGTCAGTCTGCCAAAGACCTCTCTCGCTGGTAGGGGGAGAAGAGCGTTTCCTTTAGCGCTGTCTGAGAAGAACTAGCCCTCACTCCCTCTTGATGATTTATTCATTTTTGTTGCTGTTCTTAAAAGGTGCATCAGGCCCTTTTAAGTCTTTCCTGTCGTGTTCCATGAGCCGTGCAGTTGTAAAAATATATGGCAAGAATGTGTAACCCTGACACGAAATAAACTAATTTATCCACGTGGAATGCCGCTCTGTTGTCCTTCCAAATGTGTCGGTGCGACCCTCATGGTTGCCACTGCAAGGAACAGAAAAAGAGAGACAGTAATAGAGCAAGCACAAGATAAAAGACAATATAATCTCGGTAATCAAAGAGAAAATTCCCAGCTTGCCGAAAACTGATGTGTGGACGGAGGCGAGCTGTTGGTGGAGCTTGTGGTGCTCATCTGATCCGCTCTTACACTTATTCAAATAAACCGTATAATTCAAGGGCCAGAGCGCTGACATTTACCATTCACTATTTACTGCCAGGGGCTCAAGTGTAGATGTACGTGTGTGTGTGTGTGTGTGTGTGTGTGAAGGTGTTTGGCCACAGAGCAGCAGTCTGGCCCTCTCCAAAGGTCACTGCGTCTGCAGGGACCAGCGGCCCTGGATAGTCACTGAAGCAGGCTTAATTTAATTAAAGGCTTCATTATGGCGGGATGTGTGAATGGGACGTCAGTGGAGGAGAGAAAGAGAAGCACTAGAAAGGTTACAGACGTTACACTCAAAAACTTACTAGGTGCACGTGTGAAAGAGAGTGGGATCTCTTGCGCTTCTTTTAGGAAATCGCATAGGTAAAGAGAACAAAAAACGTGAGGAAAGCAGATCTGATGTCTCTGTGCATCCCTCTAAAAAATGGCAGCGTATCTCCAGATGTAGAGATGCTTCCTCCGTGGTCTAAATCGGTTTGGCTGTGTAATTAAGATGCTGTGGATGTTGAGCCCAAGCCACATGCTACGACACACAGTGCAGGAGAGCTAACGCCTCCAGAGTGACTAAAAATTATGCAGAAAAACATCAGTTTCATCTGGAGCAAAAGTGCTGCCGCTGGGCTCTCTCACTGAGTACAATTAGTCCATATCATATGACACCATCAAGCTCTTCTTTGGGTTTAAAGATAAAGGGGCAGTTTTGTAAGTAAAATTAATCCTGTCTGTCAGCTTTTAGTACACTTTCCTTGGCTTTTCGTCCATGTAGAGAGAAAAGACAGACACCCAGGTCTCATTTCCTACAGATGATGTCAGGAACATGGGAAAAATCCCAGCTGTTTAAGCTCTAGTTTCCTTACTGTAGACTTTAATCCACATAGAAAGAAGAATCTCCCCGGATTTGTGGGAGATGATGTCGTCACGGGTATGTGCTGTCCAGTAGATCCGTGGGATAAACATCAGCTCCTGTCTGCATAGCCTAGAAAACACAGAGGAAGTTACAATAAACAAAACTAAGTACTGTAAGAATGATGGAAGGAGAAAAAAGAGGGAGAAAGAGGCAGAGAGACAATTAGAGAAACAGATGTTTATGTTGTGTTTTTGGAAGGACTCCTATCTATAATTAGGCAGAGACATCATGTCTTGCATAAAGAGTCATATTGAGGCTAAAAATGCAGATGGCAACCAAACTAGAAGCATATAAGTCTGTGTTTATAGTTAACACCACTAAAAACCGTTCATAATAAAAATACAGACTATGGCGTGTCTAAGCATCTTTTTCCTCCCCAGTGAGTGAATTCACTTGTGCTATTATGTTTTTAAAAAACCTTTTGGGACCCGGCGGTAATGGTGTCCTAACCTATGAAATTGATTTTCTATGAAGTATGTGCTCACAGGGAGAAATTTCTGCACTCACTTCTCCACTCTAACTTAAGGTGAGCTGTATTTAGAGCCAGAGCCCTAAAAAGGCACGATTTGACAGAAACGTGTGTTTTTTAAGGGTGCTGTATTCTACTGAAGCAGGGAAAGCTGTTTTTCTTCTTATTTTTTCCGTCAGGTAGCAACTATGATGAGAGACCCCGAGACAGGTGCAGTCTTCATTTAGGCACATTTCTCAATTTCAGACAGTTAGAGGCCCTTGAATCCTCAGAGCACACAGCAAGATCACATGCACAGACAGCTGTTAAGGTTTATAAAATAAAATTAAAAAAACACACATTTAATGAAATCAAAAACAGAGATGCACAACTACACTGGAAAAATAATTTCCTGAATGGGTATTTTCATTTTGTTTTCCCATTAAAAATACCTAGTGTGTGTGTGTGTGTGTGTGTGTGAAGGTGTTTGGCCACAGAGCAGCAGTCTGGCCCTCTCCAAAGGTCACTGCGTCTGCAGGGACCAGCGGCCCTGGATAGTCACTGAAGCAGGCTTAATTTAATTAAAGGCTTCATTATGGCGGGATGTGTGAATGGGACGTCAGTGGAGGAGAGAAAGAGAAGCACTAGAAAGGTTACAGACGTTACACTCAAAAACTTACTAGGTGCACGTGTGAAAGAGAGTGGGATCTCTTGCGCTTCTTTTAGGAAATCGCATAGGTAAAGAGAACAAAAAACGTGAGGAAAGCAGATCTGATGTCTCTGTGCATCCCTCTAAAAAATGGCAGCGTATCTCCAGATGTAGAGATGCTTCCTCCGTGGTCTAAATCGGTTTGGCTGTGTAATTAAGATGCTGTGGATGTTGAGCCCAAGCCACATGCTACGACACACAGTGCAGGAGAGCTAACGCCTCCAGAGTGACTAAAAATTATGCAGAAAAACATCAGTTTCATCTGGAGCAAAAGTGCTGCCGCTGGGCTCTCTCACTGAGTACAATTAGTCCATATCATATGACACCATCAAGCTCTTCTTTGGGTTTAAAGATAAAGGGGCAGTTTTGTAAGTAAAATTAATCCTGTCTGTCAGCTTTTAGTACACTTTCCTTGGCTTTTCGTCCATGTAGAGAGAAAAGACAGACACCCAGGTCTCATTTCCTACAGATGATGTCAGGAACATGGGAAAAATCCCAGCTGTTTAAGCTCTAGTTTCCTTACTGTAGACTTTAATCCACATAGAAAGAAGAATCTCCCCGGATTTGTGGGAGATGATGTCGTCACGGGTATGTGCTGTCCAGTAGATCCGTGGGATAAACATCAGCTCCTGTCTGCATAGCCTAGAAAACACAGAGGAAGTTACAATAAACAAAACTAAGTACTGTAAGAATGATGGAAGGAGAAAAAAGAGGGAGAAAGAGGCAGAGAGACAATTAGAGAAACAGATGTTTATGTTGTGTTTTTGGAAGGACTCCTATCTATAATTAGGCAGAGACATCATGTCTTGCATAAAGAGTCATATTGAGGCTAAAAATGCAGATGGCAACCAAACTAGAAGCATATAAGTCTGTGTTTATAGTTAACACCACTAAAAACCGTTCATAATAAAAATACAGACTATGGCGTGTCTAAGCATCTTTTTCCTCCCCAGTGAGTGAATTCACTTGTGCTATTATGTTTTTAAAAAACCTTTTGGGACCCGGCGGTAATGGTGTCCTAACCTATGAAATTGATTTTCTATGAAGTATGTGCTCACAGGGAGAAATTTCTGCACTCACTTCTCCACTCTAACTTAAGGTGAGCTGTATTTAGAGCCAGAGACAGCTGACAGCTGTTAAGGTTTATAAAATAAAATTAAAAAAACACACATTTAATGAAATCAAAAACAGAGATGCACAACTACACTGGAAAAATAATTTCCTGAATGGGTATTTTCATTTTGTTTTCCCATTAAAAATACCTAAACATCCTTGAAACATAATTTATCAAAGGAGTTAAGAATAAACTTAATTCAATGTTGATATATCAAGTCTTAATATCATATGCAAACTATGGTTTATGTAAATAGGTTTACACATTGTTATTAGAAAACAAGACAAAAATACTAATTAAGAACAGATGTTTGTAATAGGACTATGTGCATTTATTTGACAAAAGGCAGTCTTGTGGATGAGTCCAAATGATAATAGCCTGCAAAGACAAGAGCGTCAGCAAGGACAAAAACAGCATAGTGCGCATGTCTTCTGTTTCATATCCCCGTATCCCTCCTTTACACTGCAAGGATGTTTGTCCTTGTTAAGCACTAGTGTGTGAACTGTAAAAGGCAAAAACAAAAAATAAACAAACAAAAAATATTATTTCCCTTATTAAACCTGTGAACTCTGAAGGCCAAGAGCAGAGTCATGCCAGACAGCCAGACAGAGAGACAGATAGACGGACAGATGGCAGTGCTATTATGTGTTGGAGAACACAACCTGTAGGGAATCCTATGGAAATGTTTTAATTCATTATGATGCTTAATTAATAGGATGAATTACAATTGCTAAGCAGGAAAGGAGTCAAACCGTAAGATGGAACATTCTGATCCCTTATCAACACAGTACTGAATGAAAAAGATGGACTGGCCTTGGGCACAGCTGACAGTTTTCCAGAAACATACTGTTGGATGAATCAAGTATTTTGTACAAACAGTTCTTGGTTTCAGCAGAGCCTCCATGTCTGCTTGGTAAGACTTCTGGCTCTGTCTTCACTCTGTCTGCGCTGGAAGAGACAGAGGCATTATTCTCTCTTAAAGATGGGTTCAAGTCCGTGCCTGAGCTCCAGATAACATTTAGAAGGCAGATCAGCCTTAATCCCACAACTTCACGATTGATCCAGGCTCAAAGAGCACATTTTCTTTATCTGTTCCCATCATCCCTTCACAGTCTGAATTTTTCATGCCTGCTATAGCTTACATTCATTCCAACCACACGTACATGTAATACTGGTCCTTTGTTTCCATTCTCCACCATCCTTTCCTGTCTCACGTCAGTCTCTCCTTTAACGCTCCCATTGACAGTCGTCGATCACAGGAGCCCCCGCATTTCTGAGGCGTTTAGCCTTCGGCACAAAAACATGATTACTTCTGCATGAGAGTTTCCCAGGGAGCCGGTTGGGGACTGGAGAAAATGCAGTACGCAGGATGCGTTCAAAACAGCAAAGAAACACAAAACACTGAGATATATGCTCAAAGGCATGAAACATATTGACTGCATTAAAGGGTCAGTTGACCCAAAAATGAAAATGATGTAATTAATTACTCACCTTCATGTCGTTTCAAACCCGCAAGACCTTTGTTCAGACCTTTTATAAGTTTCTGGGTCTGGGAACATTTCAGTTACTTTGCTGTCTATGCAGGGTCAGAAAGCTCTCAGATTTCAGCAAAAATATCTTAATTTGTGTTCGAAGATGAACAAAGGTCTTAGGGGTTTGGAACGTCATGAGGGTGAGTAATTAATGACAGAATTTACATTTTTGGGTGAACTATCCCTTTAATTTCTTCTTTAATGTCAGGTGCAAACAAAGGCAGCATGTCGATCTAAGACATGTTTGATGCATGTATACTCATGGTTAAGGCAAATATTATACAAAACATTTAAACTGTTTCCTTCCTATTGGTACAGTACAAGCATTTCAATTATTTTTTGTAAATTATTCATTTCAATTAAATATATTTTTTAGTTGTGAAAGAGTACCAAAAATGAAGGAAACAGAAGCAGTCAGCAGGGGAGAACTAGGTAAAAAAATGGCCTGGGGATGCAGACAAAGAAAGAATCATAATATTATACAAAACATTTAAACTGTTTCCTTCCTATTGGTACAGTACAAGCATTTCAATTATTTTTTGTAAATTATTCATTTCAATTAAATATATTTTTTAGTTGTGAAAGAGTACCAAAAATGAAGGAAACAGAAGCAGTCAGCAGGGGAGAACTAGGTAAAAAAATGGCCTGGGGATGCAGACAAAGAAAGAATCAGTGTGTGTGTGTTAACACCGCAACAAAAATGTTCCTGGATTCCCTTGGTGAATCAGCTAATCAAACGATTTACTGCCTCACCGCTCAACGTCTTTACTAGTCTACCACCAAAGGCAGGAGACAAGATCCTGTATATACACGCTTGTTTTTCCATTATTTTGGATTGACTTGTTTTTATATGGAGTTAATGATATTTTCTATCTCCTAAAACCTAAACACAGACACAAACCTTTTTGCATTTTTATACTGTCATTATACTGTCGAGTTGTTTTCCTCATGGTAAAATAAAAATAACAGTAAAAACTGTAACAATGGTTATTCATGAGTTATTTATTTATCAAATAATTTAAAAAATCACATTTCAATCGCTACAGTGGAAATTCCAGTTGAAAAACTACACTACCCTTGAATCCTCAGGGGAACGTGCTGCCAATCAGAACTGCAGCAAACAAACTAGGATAAAAGAGTTATTTAATACTGAATGAAGGTGGCCCCACATTCAACTCTTAAAAATTAAAAATCAATATTAGTGATCAACCATTGTATCAGCCAATCTGTTGTTAATATTTAGCATTTTTAATTATCAGCACTGGCCGATTATTTTTTTTCTGTTTGGCTTATAAGTGTTGTAAGTCATTTTCATTTTGAAAGTACAAAGAACCCAACACCTGAGCGAGCTTGGACACACAGGAGCTTCAGGTCTCTATTAGTTTAATGCCATTGTTTTAACAGTTTTCTCTAATAACTGAAAGGCAAATGCCATAATACTTTATTCATTCAGCATTCAGCAAACACACATTTTTAAACAAGTCTTTGAATATCTAATAAACATTTAAAGCAACAAACTTTGCAAACTGGCAAATCAGCTGTTAGATCTTCTAGTGTGCATAAGAGTATGCATGAATTCAAGCCTAGTGAATTGGGATATATACTAAATATAGTTTTTGTTTCAAATTAAAGTTTGTAATATTGTGATTCATCTAAGAACTGGTTTGGTTTATGGTTCTTTCTGAAGATGAAATCCATATGGAAATGGGAAAAACTGCAAATGCTTCTGAAAAAGTGTGTGGTCACTGTCTCGCCCTATTACTGAAGACATAATTTATCTAGTAATGTTGCAAAGTAAACATTTTCTAATGGGACAATCTCACATCGAAGGGCACAAATTCCAAGACAACTTCTCCTTACAGCCTGTAAAACCTATCATTATCTCTTAACTCTATTATGCACATCACTACAATAGTAAGTGATGATTATACAGGAAATTTATGCAACAAGAACACACTGTCTCACAAGACCGAAGAGGTTATTCTAATGCCTACCCTGAGGGGCCCTGCACTTATTCATCTTACTGTCCCACCACAAAGAGAGAAAAATATCTCTTCTACTTTATCTGATCCCTGACCTCACAATCTATTTCTTAAGAGAAACTAGGCCAGCCAGAGGAAAGAGAAAATAACCCATCATAAACTGAATCGCAGACTTTATTGAGATGCTTTGTTTGGATAGTGTATTGTAATTTGTATGTGTGGTGTTTTGAAATGATAGTTAATCCACAAATGAAAATTCTGTCATCATTTACTCACCCTCATGCTGTTCCAAACCTGTATGACTTTCATTATTCTGCATAACAATAAAGAAGATATTCTGAAGAATGTTTCAACATACAATGAATGTCAATGGGGTCCAAAACAAGAGAGAAAGAGAGAGAGAGAGAGAGAGAGAGAGAGAGAGTGAGTGAGTGAGTGAGTGAGTGAGTGAGTGAGTGAGTGTGTGTGTGTTAACACCGCAACAAAAATGTTCCTGGATTCCCTTGGTGAATCAGCTAATCAAACGATTTACTGCCTCACCGCTCAACGTCTTTACTAGTCTACCACCAAAGGCAGGAGACAAGATCCTGTATATACACGCTTGTTTTTCCATTATTTTGGATTGACTTGTTTTTATATGGAGTTAATGATATTTTCTATCTCCTAAAACCTAAACACAGACACAAACCTTTTTGCATTTTTATACTGTCATTATACTGTCGAGTTGTTTTCCTCATGGTAAAATAAAAATAACAGTAAAAACTGTAACAATGGTTATTCATGAGTTATTTATTTATCAAATAATTTAAAAAATCACATTTCAATCGCTACAGTGGAAATTCCAGTTGAAAAACTACACTACCCTTGAATCCTCAGGGGAACGTGCTGCCAATCAGAACTGCAGCAAACAAACTAGGATAAAAGAGTTATTTAATACTGAATGAAGGTGGCCCCACATTCAACTCTTAAAAATTAAAAATCAATATTAGTGATCAACCATTGTATCAGCCAATCTGTTGTTAATATTTAGCATTTTTAATTATCAGCACTGGCCGATTATTTTTTTTCTGTTTGGCTTATAAGTGTTGTAAGTCATTTTCATTTTGAAAGTACAAAGAACCCAACACCTGAGCGAGCTTGGACACACAGGAGCTTCAGGTCTCTATTAGTTTAATGCCATTGTTTTAACAGTTTTCTCTAATAACTGAAAGGCAAATGCCATAATACTTTATTCATTCAGCATTCAGCAAACACACATTTTTAAACAAGTCTTTGAATATCTAATAAACATTTAAAGCAACAAACTTTGCAAACTGGCAAATCAGCTGTTAGATCTTCTAGTGTGCATAAGAGTATGCATGAATTCAAGCCTAGTGAATTGGGATATATACTAAATATAGTTTTTGTTTCAAATTAAAGTTTGTAATATTGTGATTCATCTAAGAACTGGTTTGGTTTATGGTTCTTTCTGAAGATGAAATCCATATGGAAATGGGAAAAACTGCAAATGCTTCTGAAAAAGTGTGTGGTCACTGTCTCGCCCTATTACTGAAGACATAATTTATCTAGTAATGTTGCAAAGTAAACATTTTCTAATGGGACAATCTCACATCGAAGGGCACAAATTCCAAGACAACTTCTCCTTACAGCCTGTAAAACCTATCATTATCTCTTAACTCTATTATGCACATCACTACAATAGTAAGTGATGATTATACAGGAAATTTATGCAACAAGAACACACTGTCTCACAAGACCGAAGAGGTTATTCTAATGCCTACCCTGAGGGGCCCTGCACTTATTCATCTTACTGTCCCACCACAAAGAGAGAAAAATATCTCTTCTACTTTATCTGATCCCTGACCTCACAATCTATTTCTTAAGAGAAACTAGGCCAGCCAGAGGAAAGAGAAAATAACCCATCATAAACTGAATCGCAGACTTTATTGAGATGCTTTGTTTGGATAGTGTATTGTAATTTGTATGTGTGGTGTTTTGAAATGATAGTTAATCCACAAATGAAAATTCTGTCATCATTTACTCACCCTCATGCTGTTCCAAACCTGTATGACTTTCATTATTCTGCATAACAATAAAGAAGATATTCTGAAGAATGTTTCAACATACAATGAATGTCAATGGGGTCCAAAACAACATTAGACATCACTGACTTTCATCACATAGTGAAAAAAATACACCAAGACATTTTTCAAATAAACTTCTACGTTTGGAACAACATGAGGGTGATTAATGATGACAGAATTTTCAGAATTTGCCCTTAAATAGTATGAATTCAAATTACATTTGCCATAAAACCCAACATAATCTGTGCCAAACCCAGTGAATCAGGTAGCAGATCATGTGAGGTTTACTATTTGAACTACCGCTAACAGTTGCTACATCACATCACTGCAGATTTCTAAGATGTTGAACTCTGCCCAATTTTCTTAAATCGCCAGCGGTCTCTGTCACTCTTGTCACTTAAATCTCCAACTCTCACTGAAAATGAATGACTTAGGGTTGCATTGTCGCTGCAAATCGCTATCAGTGTGAATGTCCCTTCACTGTGTCCTTGAGCAAAGCATGTTCCCACAGGTTGCATCAGGAAGACAGACCATGTATACTGTATAACATATTTCAACCTCATCACTTCACCAGCATCTGAGGTAAGGCAGATATTAAGGGTTTGAATCTATATTGAAAAGCACACACACCCAGAAGGACTGGATAAGTACAGAACATAAATAAAATGTTACAGGTCTGTGCATCCATTTCAGTGAAACTTCTAAAAAACGTGCAGGAAAGCACTTTCCATAGTCTGTCAATGTCCAGGATTGCATGCGAATGGCCTTTTCACTTCCTCTGCTTTCTTTTCTGGCTTTTCACAGATAGCTCAAGGTGACACGTCTTTTTAAACACTGCCCTTTTGAAATATTCTGGAGTGGCTATAGCTGGACAGTGAGCTGGAGTATCTTTAATTCAAATGAACTCTCAGAGCTGTAACACATAAAATAAACCCTTCACAGGTTTAGATGAACGCCATAAATACCAGGGTTGTGTGTCATTCAGAACTGAATTGAAATGAAGAAGGCTTTAAACTTCCTGCCTTTGAATTGAGGTAGCAAACAAGATGCAGGCCTGTATTGAAATAGAACAGAATTTTTAAAAAAGAAATTATTACTTCCAGTTACTTTATACTTTATTCAGTTACTTTCATACTTTCATTCAAGCATTATATTGATCAAAAGTGATAGTAAAGACATTTATAATATTACAAAAGATTTCCATTTCAAACAAACGCTGTTTTTTAGAACTTTCTATTCATCAAAGAATCATGTCACGGTTTCCACGTATATTTTAAGCAGCACAACAGTTTACAACAATTAATTGATTGATTAATTAACTGATTCATTGATGATAATAATAAGGAATGTTTCTTAAAGTAATGATGCTGAAAATTCAGCTTTACCATCAAAGGAATTAATTGCATTATAATATATACGTATTTTAAAAAAAGAAAACTGTACTTTTAAATAGGGCTTTGCAAATAATCGAATGCGATTTTCATGCGCATCTCGTCAGTAAAGCCGGTTCTGTGATTAGTAGAAAATCTTCAGCACTGACAAGCTACGCAATATCGCGTTCTTAATCGGCAATGAATCGCCTGCAATTTTGAACGTGATTTTGCGTAGCTTGTCAGTGATCTACGGCTCTGTGTAGTAAATGCTGCTCCATCTGAAAGCACGTGCTGGAGATTTACTACTCATCACAGAACGTCTTGGTTACGTATGGTAACCCTCGTTCCCTGAAGGAGGGAACGGAGACGTCACGTCGGATGACCGACGAATTGGGATCTCGCTTAGAGAGACCAATCTACTTCGAGTGCAAACTAAACGAGCCAATGCACATTGGCATGTGATTATTGCATCCAGCTGCCGCTGATCACAGCGTGAGTATAAGTAGGCAGCAGATGTAGCGCATATCCAGGTTTTCGCTGAGGAGCCGAGCCGGTGACCCGGCCGCTCAGCGGTGGTACAGGAGCTGTGGCAACGGGACGTGACGTCTCCGTTCCCTCCTTCAGGGAATGAGGGTTACCATACGTAACTGAGACGTTCCCTTTCAGTCGGTCACTCTCAACGTCACGTCGGATGACCAACGAATTGGGACCCCTAATAAAGGGCCACAGGTACTGCCCCTTCCAGTGTCCTGTGGAAGCCACCTGCGCCCCTACTTTTTGGCATAGGCCAGGGCTTACACGAGAGGACCAGCTACTGCTGCTATGGCACTACCCAATGAGTAAGATCAGTGCTTCTACCCGTTTGAGGTGAGAACACAGGAGGATACCGGCTCCACACGAAGGCTATAGAATCTAGTGAACGTGTTAGGGGTCGCCCAGCCCACTCTCTACAGATATCTGCCAGCGAGGCACCACGAGCCAGCGCCCCGGAGGATGCAACACTGAAGACACGGGGCGACAGGGACAGCTCGAAGGGCAGGACCTTGTACTGATATGCCTGCCCCTCGAACATAAACTGCAGGAATGGCCTGTGGCGCGGAAGGATTGACACATGGAAGTACGCGTCCTTCAGGTCGATCGCTGCGAACCAATCTTGGGGACGGATACACCTGAAGATGCACTTCTGCATGAGCATCTTGTACGGGAGCCTGTGAAGGGCCCGGTTCAAGACGCGCAGATCCAAGATGGGTCTCAACCCACCGCCTTTCTTGGGTACAATGAAGTAAGGGCTGTAAAACCCTGTCCTCATATCAGCTGGAAGAACCGGCTCTCCAGCAGGACTGCGATCTCTGCACGCAAGACAGGGGCATCTGCTGCTTTCACTGAAGTAAAGTGGACGCCCCTGAACTTGGGAGGGCGCCGGGCAAACTGAATCGCATAGCCGAGCCTGACGGTTCGAAGGAGCCATCGAGACGGGCTGGATAGCTCTAGCCAGGCTCCCAGACACCGCGCAAGTGGCATCAACGGAACTACAGGCGTACCCGCAGTGGGGCAGCACGGAAATAATGCAGGGACCCGGCCCGGGCGTCTCGTAGCCGGTCCGAGGCAGGGTCTGGGTGTGTGTAACACTGACCTGCGTTCGAGCAGAGGGTGCGTGGGTAGTCCGTTGGTTCGTCCTCCTGATCTGCCCACTGCTGCTCACTGGCGAGAGAGGAGGGTGAGTGTGACACGGCACTGAATCGTCCACAACCCCCCGTCCCCTCTGGGGACCCAGAGATAGAGGAATTTGCTCTTCTGTTGAGTATTTGGGTACCACCGACTGAGAGGTCAGTAGCGGATAAAAGGAAACAAAGGATTCTCTGCCCGGCCCTCCTCTGGGGGAGGGAGGGGTGCGTTCACCATCTCCCGAGGAGCAGGTCCCTGCATCTCTGGGTTGCCCGTCTCAGGGCCTCTTGTTCTTTTGCTTACCACCAGGTTTGGCGGGGGCCTGGACGGGCGGCTGCCCTGCAACCGGCTCCACGGCGCAGCTTTGCTGGAGGCTGTTGCGGACGCTGTGCTGGAGCGGGGGCGGCGGCAGGGGGCCGCCCTCGGCGACGAGCGGGCTGAGGCGCTGCCACCGGCGGCCGGGTGGAGGTTGTACTTGATGGCCTCAATCTGCTTTTGGGCAGCGGAGAACTGCTGGGCGAAGTTCTCCACCATGTTGCCGAAAAGGCCGGTCTGGGACACGGGGACGTTCAAGAACCGTGTCTTGTCCGTCTCGCGCATGTTGGCCAGACACAGCCAGAGATGGCGCTCCTGGACCACCATAGTGGACATCGCACGACCCAGAGACCCAGAGAAGTTCCTTGAGAACTTCCGGGTCGTGACCACCCTCGTGCAAGTTCCTCAGTGCCTTGGCCTGGTGCACTTGCAACAACACTGAAGCGTGTAAGGTGGAAGCAGCTTCTCCACAGGCCGTATAAGCACTGCCGATCAGAGCCGACGAGTGTCTACAGGCCCGGGAGGGGAGCAACGGTTTGCCCCGCCAAGTGGTAGCGGCATTTGGACACAATTGCATCGCAACCGACGCTCCACCTGGGGAACTCCCGTGTACACCTGCGCTGGACCCCCATCAAGGGTGGTGAGGGAGGATGAGCCACTGGGGTGGTTTCTGGCAGTGAAAGGTGCCGTCCACGATCCAGTGAGCTCATCATGCACCTGAGGGAAGAAAGGCACTGGGGTGGGGCCCTGAGAACCAGTGCGAGCCACCCCGAGAAACCAATCGTCCAACCTTGAGGGTTCGGGACGTGGTGGGAGATTTCACTCGAGCCCGACACTCTCGGCGGCCCGGGAAAGCATAGCCATCATTTCCGGGTCCGTATACGGCACCGCTGGCCACCCAGAGGGCGGCAACGCTGACGGATCTTCATCCCCAGAAATGTTTGGCTCACCCTCCAATGCTGCAATCGACATCCGATCGTCGGGGGGAGCCTCGGAAGAAACAGGCGGTACACCTGAGGTTCCAGCCTGCTCTTTCGAGAGCTCCACTGATTTCGAAGTGCCGGCGGGATGGGGAGTCCCCGGAGGGGAATTCCTCACCGTAACCGTAAGACCAGTCCGGCCACTGACAGAAACAGGGCGCCCCCTGCTGCCACCAGAGGGAACCCTAGGTCTAGGCAGTGGCACGGGCACTCCGCCCCTTTGCAGGTAACGGAGTCTGGCCAGCAACTCCGAGATGGTCATACTCCCGCAATGGGAGCATGACTCATCCACGAAAGCCACCTCAGCGTGCTTCATGCCCAGACACGAGAGGCAGCGATCATGACCATCACCCAGCGCCAGGTAACGACCGCACCCAGAAACACACGGATGGTAAGACATCTTTAAAAAGACGCGTCTTTAAAAAGACGTTCCACCCGTGAAGCTCTTTTAGACAGAAATTGCTCGTTTAGTGTGCTGAAGCGCACAGGGGAGATGGCCGTCTGCAACACACACAGGGGGTAGTGCAGCCTGATGTGTGCAACCCACTCGACACGGGAAACCACCGCCGCTGAAGCGCCGTACCACCAGCACGAGAGCCCTCGAAGAACGTGCTTGACTCGACTGTAGTCTTTACTTTTAGCAGAAGGTCAGGAGCAGAACGATAGAACCGCTCGGCTCCGAAGCGAAAAGCTGAATATGCACTGCATCTGCTGCCTACTTATACTCACGCTGTGATCAGTGGCAGCTGGATGCAATAATCACATGCCAATGTGCATTGGCTCGTTTAGTTTGCACTCGAAGTAGATTGGTCTCTCTAAGCGAGATCCCAATTCGTCGGTCATCCGACATGACATCGAGAGAGACCGACTGAAAGGGAACCGGCTTTACTGACAAGATGCGCATGAAAATCGCATTTGATTATTTGCACAGCCCTACTTTTAAATTGTAATACTATTTCACAATATTACAGTTTTACTGTATTTTTCATTAAATAAATGCAGCCTTGGTGAGAATAGGAGCCTTCTTTCAAAAACATTAAACAAATCTTACCAACCCCAAACTTTTAAATGGTAGTGCAACTGCTGTAAGTGTAGGCCTACTTTTAAATAATACATTTCATATTTCAGTGTAAATTATCTATAAACATTTAGAAAAACAACCAACACATGGCCTACTTCTATTTCTTTATGGACTATTGTTGATGAATATTTGAGATGGTTACACAAGAATTGATCTGTTTTTGTCCAAGATTTTGTTGTTGGACTAATGAGGTCATCTGCTTTGTGAATTCAGTTAAACTTTCTTTATGTCACTCCATTTCAGTGTAGGAAACTTTTTCCTCGTCGAAGCAGAAAACCAGGAGACGTTGGGATATCTTTCATACAGAAGTCACTCTTTATTGAGGACTCGCTGTGCGTCGCTGCAGTCATCCAAGTCTGACTATAGCTCAGCACAGTAGAGTTTATATACATTTTAAGGGGGCGGGATTCATTAAGTAGAGGTGGAGACAATCTAAACAAAGCATGCAAATGCAATACAGGAATCAGCCCGTTACCAGAATTTCTCCAGCCCTGATCTCATCAGCATAACAGTGTCATTCAAATGCATAGGTGCTAATCCTCCAATCAGTCTGACAGTCCTAATCCAATCAGCATAACTACTCAAAGACTGGGGCAGAGGCACCAAGAGCCATTACAAACAAAAGGTGATCGTCTCAGTAATCTGGTTCATTTTACTAATTCTGTTCCTCTAGCTTTAAGTTACGCTGAGACTGTTGTGTAGCTAGCGCTAAACCAAATTCTCTGTGGCAGCAGATAATGCCTTTCACATTGTTCTTGCATATACATACTCCTAGTACCTTTTTACACTCATCTACAGACCAAGTCTTGTCAGGATGGATCTCATATTTCTGAGTTAGTTCTTGTCTAACTTTCTCAGTGACTATTAGGTTCATTTGCACTCCTAACAGTGATTTGAATTCACTATCTGACCACAAAGGAGTCGCGAGACCACCTTTTTCAGTTGTGGGGATCAGTCTAGCATTCTTTCTAAACATTTTGTGAGTTTCTTTGTTACCACACAAACAAAACACTAAAACTTCTCTGATCAACAGAGGGTACGCTTGTTAACACATCAACTATTGTTAAGCTTCCTTGGCAAAGCAAAGCAAATAACAAATTTACTAGCACTTTATGCTAAACTTCCCTGCTTAACTTCACTTCTTCTCTGCCGAAACAGAGGGTAACACATATTAACACGTAATGTTAATCTTCCCTGTTTTAACAGAGGATAACCAATTCTTCTCTGCCGAAACAGAGGCTAACCTTCATCTCTAAAATAAATATTTTAGAGGATAACTTAGTTAACCAAACCCTACAGCTGTCTGTTAACTCTTCTCTGACGGCGCAGAGGATAACACATTTGTACTGGTCTTAAAGGTTCTTTTGGATAGAGTGGAACTCACCAACCCTTGGTTGTTCAGAAAGATTCAGTCTGGAACTTCTGGAACAGATCTTTGTTGAGCTTGAAGTTTCAATCTGGATTCAGGTGAGGAACTCTATCCGGGTCACGGCACCAAAACTGTAGGAAACTTTTTCCTCGTCGAAGCAGAAACCAGGAGACGTTGGGATATCTTTCATACAGAAGTCACTCTTTATTGAGGACTCGCTGTGCGTCGCTGCAGTCATCCAAGTCTGACTATAGCTCAGCACAGTAGAGTTTATATACATTTTAAGGGGGCGGGATTCATTAAGTAGAGGTGGAGACAATCTAAACAAAGCATGCAAATGCAATACAGGAATCAGCCCGTTACCAGAATTTCTCCAGCCCTGATCTCATCAGCATAACAGTGTCATTCAAATGCATAGGTGCTAATCCTCCAATCAGTCTGACAGTCCTAATCCAATCAGCATAACTACTCAAAGACTGGGGCAGAGGCACCAAGAGCCATTACAAACAAAAGGTGATCGTCTCAGTAATCTGGTTCATTTTACTAACAATAAGAGAACAGGAACAGACAGGAACCTCTTGCCACACCTTGCTTAAGACAATCATTTGTCCGATGCAATTCTTAAATTTGTAATCCCACATCAGCATCCTGTGGAATTCAATTCACACTATGAATTATGAGGGAGCTGATTTTTAAAGGTCAATACAGTAGCTGTCATGTACTGTAAATATCAATACAATAGTGGTGCTAGACACTGCACTATGTTAACATGGATCAGCACAATCCATGAGGTTTTGAAACTGAATTTATTTCTTAATGTGTAAAACTTTTAAAATTAGTAGCAAACTACTGAATGCACCTTTTAAATCAGAATTTAAATTTTGCCCAATCCTGGCAAATGCCAATACAGCTCCTAAAACAGAACTACCTGTGGCACCTAATAGAACCTGCAAACTCGTCTTATTCCTTTTCTTATATAAACGGATGGGAAAAGCAGACTCCTGACTAAATTAATATTGTTTTCTTTATTTCCAGCTTACATTTATTCATTTAGCAGATGCTTTTATGCAAAGAGACTTACAAATGAGAAACATCACAAGCAATTTATCATGAAAGCCAACAATATTTGCAGTACACAATGCCAGATCTTAAGTAGTATAAACTAGATTAGTTGCTTCTTCAACTAATGCCAACATCTGAGTGAACGATTTCTTTAAAAAGCTAGAGATAGATGTGTGATGTGTGTGCAGTTTAGCTCTTAAAAGTTGTCAAGTTAAGAGAAACCCTTTTTTATGAGAAGGGCAAGCAAGGAGAAAAGGATTATCATAGTGCTAATCTGCAGTCCAGTGAAATGATCTGGACCACTTGAGACACAAAACTGAAGACAGCTTCCTGAACAACAGCTCTCATATTATCTCCTCAGTCCTCTCTTGAATTACCCTCCTCACTCACTCACACACACACACACACACACACACACACCCTCATTCCACAATCATCAATGTGAATGAAGGACTAATATTGCTCTTTATAGACCTGTCGCATGGGTTCAGTGCTTATAGTAGATAAAACTTGATATGCTGGGTAATTTTACATTTAACTTTAACCATAAAGATAAATAAACATTATCCATGTTAGACTTAAAGTTATCAGTAAAGTTAGCTATAACTTAAAGTGTAAACTTAAACTTAAACTGAATAATTCGCTAAATTCACAGAAAAGAACCGACTCAAAAGAGTGACTCACTCACGAAACGGACTTCACGAGTTCTGATTCGAAACAATCGACATGACAGAAAGTAAGTGATACACGACATGCTTACTAAAATTTTGTGAGAGAGAGAATTTGTACCCTTTAAGTGGAGTCGGAAATATAGAAATTACTAGTCTCGAGCACACAATTTAGTTCACAGGAGATACAGAAGTTGCAGAGTAGTGACGAGGGTGTGTTGATGTAAAACATTGCAGGAACATTTTTATTATTATTATATTTTCAAATATTTAACTCTGTTAATGCTTGAGTAGCCTATTAATAAAGTTAATAAACTTATTTCTAAAGTTGATTAAAAAACTGCGGGAACACATGATCTATGCAATAGCCTATTGATAATTACATCCTATGATACATGTCATTATTTTATTTACAGAGGTCATTTAGCGAAGAAAATGTTGGTCTGCATGACCTGAAAAACACTGTTAGATGATATACTGATCTTTTTCAAGAAAATACATGAATTCTATTTTAGAGTATATGAAGGCCATTTCTTTTCTCTGCATGCATATGAAAGTCACCGTTGCCAGATAACCAACCTTTCGCCAAACAGTCTGTGTATGCATAGGTGTGTTGATGTGCGAGTGGGTGGTGTGAAACTCAAAGCATATTAATGTGAGCATGTTCTCTAGATAGCTATTAACAAGTCTATAATTAATGTTGTAAACTCAGTAGGGTGTAGGGACTGTGAAGGGGACCCAGGGGCTGCTAGCTAAGTGAGTGTACTGAGAGGCCATCCATCTCCTGTGACCGTAACATTTCTTTGTGGTGAAAGAGCACTTCACAGGAAGTCAGCCATTTCTTACACGTCAAATGAGAAAAGAATCACTACAGGCCATTATTAGCCATCTTCACAGTTCCCTCTGGTTATGCATATGAGAAGATTTGAGACTAACCTTCATAAGTAAATAGAGGGAAAAACCAAAGTGAGTGTAATTGGAAATCCATGCACAATCATTTTCTCTTTTTATATTTGCACTTTGATTCAAACAAGGGGCTTTTGACTTAATGTACCTTTATAATATATCTGATTGGAGTGTCACCTCAGATGTTTGACAGCACAGTGAGGGGCTGAAATAGCAGAGACTGTGAAGGACGAAGCCCCCCTTCACCCAACCTGCTCAATGAAAATTAAATGACTGGATTAGGCAGTTAATTGCCCAGCACTCTGTCATGGATTGACATCTATGTAACAATGAAAATGTGAACTGATGGTGCTTTGAGGATTGACAGCGCTTTGCTAATTTACATTCAGTCAAGTTTTGCCTCATTCATTTCTTAAAGGGGTCCTATTATGCTTTTTCACTTTTTCAACTTTAGTTAGTCTGTAATGTTGCTGTTTGAGCATAAAAAAGATCTGTGAAGTTACAAAGCTCAAAGCCCAGTTCAAAAGGAGATATTTTGTTTAACAGAAATCACTTTTGAAAAACTACAACGAACGACTCGTTTGGACTACAACGCATATTTTCCGGGATTTGTGATATCACAAATACCGACGAATGGGACGAGACCTGGTTGAGCTGCACTAGAGAAGACAACGAGTATGTCGGAGACATGCTAGCTTTCCCAAGGCAGACGAACTTAAATCACGCTCAAATTTATTTGATATTGACGCAATATTTACACTGAAGCTCGCAGGCGGCTATGGTAAGGGGCATGACATTTCCCGACCAGGCGCCGAGTGGTGCCAATCACAACACACACTGGTCCAGCTAACCAATCACAGCACATTTTGTATTTCAGAAGGCGGGCCTTCATTTGATACAGGAACTATTTGAGCCGTTCATGCCAGACTGGGGAGAGAGGTGTTGTAATAATGTAAAATATGTGAAAAATAATGTGTTTTTCGAACAACCAAGTATGAGAGCATGTTCTCGTACACCCCCAAAACAAAATCAAGACTTTGTAAAAGAGCATAATAGGACCCCTTTAAAACGATCGTTGCACAGGCTGCAGTTTCTAGATATGGCTTTCCGCTTTCTGTGAATCAGCCCTTGAGCATCTCTCTTCATGGTTCCTGGGTTAAAGGGGCTTTCCAGTTCTCAGTTTCTGGGGACTTTGTATAATTTAGCAGAATTGGTGTCAGGTCGCATTGAATAGGGGGCGAAGAGGCAAGTCCCTTAAATCCAGAAACTACAGAGAGCCACAAAAGGCGGCATTTATTGGGAGCACACACAACTCATTACACTGCTCATTAATTACCAGATGACAAAGCAGCCACTTGCATATCAGCCTGTGGTGTAAATGGAAAAAGTACACGTTAATTTTTCTAATGATTATGCAAATGATCGCCAAACAGACGAAGGTTATCACGTCCGCGTGCAAGGCAGTAATTACCACCTCCGGGGATAAGCACGAGACAAAATCATTAAGCAGAAGAGTTTAGTGTGATGCAGCAATGCATTTAAAACATCACCTTAACAATCAAATAGAACTAAGTGGTCAAACTAAAAAGTTTGACATTTAGGAATTAATAGGAATTCACAGGTATATTGAAATAACCGTAGCATATTAGCATATGACTATTTAGGTTATTTCATTTCGAATTCTTACTTTTAGTGGTTGGAACACTTTATATACATATATATATATATATACAATTGGGACAAAATTGTCCTAATCTACCGGAGGTAGCCCTATATATTACAAAATTATAGTATTTTCATTCTTAAAGAATATTCCTGGTTGTACTGTGAACAATTTATCAGTACATGTTATATTAAGACATTTTTGTTCATGTTACCTTATATCAAAGCATTGGCCATGATTTGCATTAACCAATAGACAAATAGCTATTTAACCAGTTTTTGCATCCATTCTGGTATGAAAAACTCATCATCCAATCAAACTGTAAAGGATAAAATCAAGTTCATGTCACTCAAAAATACGGTACAAATATAAAGTGGGTTGCAAACACCAATTCACACAGCAAATAACAAATCTCCAGACAATAAACCGTCATTAAATGTATCACTTTTTGAAATGACTGCTAATATTGTTCACCCAAATATAAAAATTCTGTCATCCTTTATTTACCTTCATGTCATTCCAAACCTGCATGACTTTCTTTCTGCTCTGGAAACCAATACAAGATATTCTGAAGAATGTTGGTAGACAAACAGTTTTGGTTATCATTGGCTTCCATTGTATGGACAAAACACTGAGACATTTCTCAAAATATCTTCTTTTTTTGTTCCAAGTCATACCGTTTAGAACAAAATGGGTGAGTAAATGATTATTTCCATTATTTTTAGGTGAACTAGCTATCCCTTTAAAGTGTCTACTAAAATGAACAAATGTAATGTGACCCTCAAAAGAACTTCAGATGAAGGCAGTGGAAATTTCATCTGAAGACAGGTTACACAAACTGTGAACATAAAAGTTGAAGGGCACAACCACGGTCTTTATTTCTGTGAGCTTGTAAAATGGTTTTGCTGAAACATTAATCCCAAATGTACAATGTAGTCTGAGATAACAGAGAACAGCCATGCAACAGGTGATTCAATTAAGCGAGATTATAGCTGTACTGTGACTATAAAAGCACTTCTTGTTATTGGATTTGTTTAATCAAGCGAATAATAAAGTTAGCTGCCTCTCACTAAACTACCATTCTCCATAATAGAAATGGCCATTCTCTTAACAAACCTTTGAGAGAATGTAGCAGTTCAGCATCATAACAGCTGGGGGTTGTGCAGTGCTGATCTAATGCGGAACAGCATCTCCAAAACACTGAAAACACACTGCAAGGAGCAGAAGACCGCCACCCAGTCGTGAACTCAAAAGCATTCATTTACATAAAAACAGTACATACTACATCACCTAAAACCTATATCCATATTGAATCAATATACTCGTTTCAACCAAAATGTTAACGCCTCCAAGATACGCTTTCCTAAACCACGACTGTTAGGTTTCCATTTGATACGCTTTTCATATGACGGCAAAATGTTTAATATAAATTACAATATAAATTAACTGAATATCGTTTAAACGTGTTTTCTTAATATCGAAATGCAGATTACTATGCTATTGGTAGATCATCTCAGAAACATGCACAAACTGCAACCAGCACATCACCATGCGTCTCGCGCATATGCAAAATAACACGACAAACTTTCACTAATAACCTTCTCGTGCCTATTAATACCTTCTTGTTTTGTCCTGCTCAAGCGAATCTCCCAAAGACAGTGAATAAGAGCGAGCTTCTTCAAACTTCAGTCTTTTCGCCTCGATGCAGTCTTCACCTCGACGCGCCTCTCAAGCCGGAGACAGTAGCGTTATGCCAGCGGTTAGTTTAGGTTTAGGACAGACGCTCCTCGCATGAGTATGGCTCAGCATCACTTACTTCGCCCTCCCCTGGACGCTCACACGCGCTGTCTGCATGCTGGATACATTCCCTCCCTCCTCCTTACTTTGACAGACAAAGTGAACAACAAACAAGTATAGATTTATCTTACAGCTTTTTATGTAAATTAAAAGTATTTTCAAGCTTTTTTTTTTGCAGAAGAAATTAGCCACTTTATGTAATCTTGTGTTATTATCTGCAATGACTTGTTACTAAAATATCTTCATTAATATCTGATTTGTTGGTTCAGTGGACCTTCATAAAACACTAAAAATTCATTCACGCTTAAGTGTCAGTTTGTGTTCTGTTTTTTTACCCTCATCACAATCTCTCTGTACTCGTGAAGCATAACAAGAAAAGAAACACGTGTTGCTATTAGAGTGCGTGATGTAGAATTTCGAAATGAAGAATTGGTGATCCTGTTGCGATCCTCCCTCGAACCCTCCTGTGCCTAGCACGCTCCGACTTTTATAACAAATGACAGGGGTTATGGGGGGTGCTGTGAGTGACACAGCCTCACTAACGAAGTGCATCGGTGCAAGCTGTCATTTTGGAACACTACTGCCCCCTTTTGGTATTCAGTAATATTGTCACACCTTTTACTCGAGTGGGTAATTTTTAGGATAGGTTCATAGCCACAAAAACAGGAAAGATACAATTCATGGTGTCACACTCAACTGGTAGTGTGTGTGTGTATTTTCTGTATTCACTGTGTACATTTCCTAGTAGAGGGTACATTACAGTATGCAGACAAATTTCTTACAAATAATCATCCATGTATGGAACCACAAGCGAAGCGTGACTTAATTAAGAGCAAAGCAGATAAATCAGTCATGGGTCTGTATCCTTGGAAATGGGAGGATAATGCAAACCTTCACATTATTTTCGAGTCATTAGGCAAGAACACAATACTCCTAGCTGTGCTGTGGCCTAAAAGCAAGTTGTACTACGCTTTAAATGTGGGCTAATTATGCAACAGCACCACATTTAGCCTGTAATGAGAAATCTCTGACTACCACAAAGACAATTAATGAGCAAAACACTCATTGTGGTAATGAGTTAAAATGAAAGTTTGTATTTGTGAAACAGACAAAGCAGCATACAGAAAAATAAACAGGTTGCTAAAGTATTTGATCCATTCACCTTTAAGAAAAGGACTGCAAATGTCAATTCTAATTCATAAGCATTGTGTAAAAGACATTTCAAAAGAAGAACCTGAATAGTCTCTGTTGCCCTGCTAATTGTTTGCACAAGCAATGCCAGGTCTTATTGTTACAATATATTGAATGCAATGAATAGACCTTCAGTCACTCCGAAGAACAGCTGAGTCTTGCACACTAAAGACAGAGATCCACATGAACACACTCAGACATCAACACACATACTCAGACAATTCAGTGTAACTAATTATGACTCTCCTCACTGCATCCTTGGTCAGCTCAATAGATTGATCTCATTTGCACATTCTACTGAGGAGGAATTACTGCCCGTTGTCTCCAATCGATCACCTCTGCAGACACTCTGTGTGAGTTCACTGCTGAAGACAGGAGGTCAGCAGGAGGAAATGAATGCTTGAGTCAAACGCCTCAACCACTGCACTGACAGGCCAACACAAACATCTTAAACACAAAGAAGAAACAAAGGGTGAGGAAAAAAAAGAAAAAGCAAGAAAGAAACAAAGAGAGAGAAAACACCAGTGTCTAAAAAGCTGTATTTCATTACATTATTTTATAGCATATAGACTATTTAACATATAAGCAGGCTCAAAAAATAATATACAGCAGGTAAAATAAGTACTGGATGTGTCACCATTTTTCTCAGTAAATATATTTATAAAGGTGTTGTTGACTTGAAATTTTCACCAGATGCCGGTAACAACCCAAGTAATCCATACATACAAAGAAAACAAATCAAATAAGTTCAGAAATTAAGTTCTGTGTAATAAAGTAGAATGACACAGGGAAAAAGTATTGAACACATGAAGAAAGGTAGGTGCAAAAAGGCATGGAAAGCATAATGCAAACCTTCACATTATTTTCGAGTCATTAGGCAAGAACACAATACTCCTAGCTGTGCTGTGGCCTAAAAGCAAGTTGTACTACGCTTTAAATGTGGGCTAATTATGCAACAGCACCACATTTAGCCTGTAATGAGAAATCTCTGACTACCACAAAGACAATTAATGAGCAAAACACATTGGGGTAATGAGTGAAAAATGAGTTTGTATTTGTGAAACAGACAAATAAACAGGTTGCCAAATTTGATCCATTCACCTTTAAGAAAAGGACTGCAAATGTCAATTCTAATTCATAAGCATTGTGTAAAAGACATTTCAAAAGAAGAACCTGAATAGTCTCTGTTGCCCTGCTAATTGTTTGCACAAGCAATGCCAGGTCTTATTGTTACAATATATTGAATGCAATGAATAGACCTTCAGTCACTCCGAAGAACAGCTGAGTCTTGCACACTAAAGACAGAGATCCACATGAACACACTCAGACATCAACACACATACTCAGACAATTCAGTGTAACTAATTATGACTCTCCTCACTGCATCCTTGGTCAGCTCAATAGATTGATCTCATTTGCACATTCTACTGAGGAGGAATTACTGCCCGTTGTCTCCAATCGATCACCTCTGCAGACACTCTGTGTGAGTTCACTGCTGAAGACAGGAGGTCAGCAGGAGGAAATGAATGCTTGAGTCAAACGCCTCAACCACTGCACTGACAGGCCAACACAAACATCTTAAACACAAAGAAGAAACAAAGGGTGAGGAAAAAAAAGAAAAAGCAAGAAAGAAACAAAGAGAGAGAAAACACCAGTGTCTAAAAAGCTGTATTTCATTACATTATTTTATAGCATATAGACTATTTAACATATAAGCAGGCTCAAAAAATAATATACAGCAGGTAAAATAAGTACTGGATGTGTCACCATTTTTCTCAGTAAATATATTTATAAAGGTGTTGTTGACTTGAAATTTTCACCAGATGCCGGTAACAACCCAAGTAATCCATACATACAAAGAAAACAAATCAAATAAGTTCAGAAATTAAGTTCTGTGTAATAAAGTAGAATGACACAGGGAAAAAGTATTGAACACATGAAGAAAGGTAGGTGCAAAAAGGCATGGAAAGCCAAGACACCAGCTGAAATCTATCAGTAATTAGAAAGCAATCCTGCCCCTTGTCAGTGTAAATTAATATTAGCTGGTTCAGTCCCAACACCTACAGTACCAGGATGAAGAAGATGAAACCAGGGTGGACATTTCAGCAAGATCCCAAACACAGCCAAGGAAACTCTCAATTGCTTTCAGAAAAAGAAAATAAGTGAAACTAAAATAAAATGAATCCAACAGAAAATAAGAACTAAAGATCAGAGTTCATAGAAGAGGCCCACAGAACCTTCACGATTTGAAAACTGTTTGTGTGGAAGAATGGGCCAAAATCACACCTGAGCAATGCATGCGACTAGTTTCTCCATACAGGAGGCGTCTTGAAGCTGTCAGTACCAACAAAGGTTTTTGTACAAACAAAATATTACATAAATTTCAGTAGTTCAGTACTTTTTCCCTGTGTCATTCCATTTTATTACACAACTTAATTTCTGAACTTATTTGTTTTGTTTTATTTGTATGAATGGATTACTTGGGTTGTTACCGACGTTTGGTGAAAATGTCATGTCAACAGCACCTTTAGAAATATATTTACTGAGAAAAATAGTGACATGTTCAATACTTATTTTACCGTGTGTGTGTGTGTGTGTGTACTCCAATGGTTCATTCCAATGTGCAAATAATATCAAACTTACATAAAAATTCTAAATAAACAGGATTTTGAATTATGTGTATAGAACCAACATACAAAACCACTAAAGAAAAGAAAAGCATTTTCTGCAAACTGACTTTTTACTCAAACCTTACAGTAATTTGACAACTAGTCTGTGTCCCATTCAACACAAAAACACTGGGCCGACATTCAGTAAGTTTATCACATATGCAAGTGCTTCCATCTACTGGTTGTATATATGAATAACCTATTTGACTTCAACATCTACGTAATTCTAATATATTAAATAATATAAATACGTTTATGAACATTTGTAATGTTTTTCCAACAAAATAGTTTTGAAAAAAAAAACACAGTAAGGCACTGCAAAAAGACCTCAACAGTACACTCCAAAAAACAAAACGTAAGTTTATCACATATGCAAGTGCTTCCATCTACTGGTTGTATATATGAATAACCTATTTGACTTCAACATCTACGTAATTCTAATATATTAAATAATATAAATACGTTTATGAACATTTGTAATGTTTTTCCAACAAAATAGTTTTGAAAAAAAAACACAGTAAGGCACTGCAAAAAGACCTCAACAGTACACTCCAAAAAACAAAACAACAACAACAACAAGAAAACCTCACTTCCGCGTATATGTCCTGCTAAAGCGCGCGTTTAAACAAATGTTGATTTTCACTCAAACGGACGTTTCTGTTTATGTGGTTGAGATTTGACACTAGAATTGTTTACTTCTAAAACTGGCTAACTTTTTTCACAAAGACTTGGATTTGAAAGGTCAGTGAAGTATCGATTTGAGTATTAATCAGAGTATAGTAAATAGTTTATCGTCACAGAAAATGTAAGGCTGCAACGGAATTCAGCTTCTCTCTTTCAGTTAATTTCCCATACAGTCAGCATTTCATGAGCCCACATCCTGTGAGTGTGGAGTAGATCTACTGTGCAAAACTGTCTCCAGTCATTTTCTGGAATACTGTAAGACATATCGGTGGGTTTGGTCTTGTGTGTGGGAGTACTCTGCTTTTGTCAATGTGACTGCTGCCAGCTATCTATGCTATGTGTCAGTGTTTCTGAAGAGATGCCACCCTAACAGAATGACACTCTATAAACAAACATCCTAATTCCATTTCACACTTTTAGATATGTCACAGATGCTGTGACCGATTATCTTGCCATGACTTCCAAGATCCATTATATTCTAAAACATTATGCTTGCATGGGCTCATTTTGTACCCATCCAGTTTTACTAAAAAGCCTGGACAAATGAACTGAAGGTGGATGTCATTAGGTAATTATATTAAAAATTAGAGCAATCAGAAGGTTTGTCTCCAGCTAAGCGATCCATTAGATGGACGAACGGACAGATAGATAGATGTTCATCTAATCAAATTAATTTGGAACCTGTTATAAAATTACAGATATTAAAATCATTTAGATTAAATATCGATACTACCATTCAGATGTACTAGATGATGATAGTGTGCCAAAGGCACCTGAAGAAGCACAAACAAACCAAGACCAATTTAGTGTGACAGCAGTCAGCTCCCTCAGGACCACCATGACCAAGACAACCAACAACAGCTGCCAAACACCACCTGGCAGTGGAAATGAGGGTGAGTCAAAGCTGCGGTCTCTAAGCTGACTGGTACCTCATGCTATACAAAAAAATTCTCTCATCCAAGTCCAAATGTTTTGATGATTTTCATGAAATGTAAGACAAGACAAACACACAGCATCCTAAATCCTGTTAAGAGATGTGCTGTGTGGAGGTAAAATTTGAAACGGAAAAAGACAAATCCAGAGGGGATAACAATTGGAGAGAGAAAGAGAGAGTGAGAGAAAGATAGAAAGAGAGAGCCGTATCGGGAATAATCACAACGTGAGAGGGAGAGACGTGAGGCGGTGCTTTGAATAGGAAGCAGAGGCAAGGGTGGGAAGAGATTAGTGCTGCGCTCTGTGGGCTCATCACTCAATGAAAGGACACTCTGCAAACAACAAGGGCGCTCAGCCTCAGGAGAACCGGGAAAGGTGCGAGTTTCGTTTTAGGCATATATTAAACTTACTGGAAAATGCTTTGGACTTTCTGGATGCTTTCACAGCGGGATAATCTGTTTGAACAACTTCTAACCATCGATTGTTACAGCAAAGTAAGAACAGAGGAACCGGATCTAAGAAGGTTCTGAGTGACATTTCTGGTAGGCTTTCCTGTGTATGTTGTGCTAATAGAGTAGGTTAACCAATGTAAAACATGAATTTTAAATACATGTAGTAACTGCATACTGTTTTATTCTTAGTCCGTTCTATGCCCCAGATACTGCCCATCTGCATGGTACACAGGAAATTAGATGGCCATCTGTGAAATATTGGAAGACATGACAGATGTAAAATGACCTTTCTAGGATTTAAGAGCAGAAGGCTTCCTGTATCAACTGTGCTGGCGCTGTTCCTGGTGTAATCCTTTTTATGTGCAACCAAAAGAATGACTTCTACATCTTGTGTGGTTTTGATCTCACTCTTGGTTCGGCTCTCGGGGGCTATTTGTCCTCAAGGCTGCCTGTGCATATCTGACATAATGAACTGTGGCTCCTTGGGTCTGGATAGATTCCCTAACCCGCTTCCATTCACAACTTCTGTCCTGGACCTCAGTCATAACAAACTAACATGGCTGGCAGCTGGCAGCTTCTACGGGCTCCCAAGGCTGCACACTTTGCATATGTCCCATAACCGCATCTCCTTGCTCAGCCCGGGAGCTTTCCATAACATCAGCAGTCTTCGATACCTGGACCTCTCTTCCAACAAATTGCAGGTGGTGGGGAAGCATCACTTCCAGGACCTGCCAGCCTTGGAGGTGTTGTTGCTCTACAACAATCGTCTTACCCGCGTGGAGAGCAACACCCTAATGGGGCTCAGCAGTCTCAGGAAGGTTTACTTCAGCCTCAACCAGATCACAGATTTCCCGTTCTTCTCGATTCGTAAGCACAGCCACCCCAAGCTGGTTACACTGGACCTCTCCTCTAACCGCCTGTTTCGTTTGCCTATGGATGACATTGTGGTGTTGCCCGCTGCAGTGCAAAAAGGCCTGTTCCTGCACAACAACAGTCTGGAGTGCGATTGCTCTTTGTACCGCATGTTTTGGCACTGGGAGCAGAAGGGATATCCAAGTGTGAAAGACTACAAGGATGACTACAAGTGTCTGATGTACGGTGAGCCTCAAATCTCAATTAATTTTCTGCGCTCTTCGCACTTCTTTGAGAACTGTACCATTGGGAAGATGATATCCCTGATATCTCCGAAGGCTGATAAAGTTGTTTACGAGGGTGAACAAGTGAGACTGGACTGCACTGGAACACTAAACGGAGAAGACCTGTCTTACAGCTGGATCATTCCTCATCAAGAAAACATCTCTCAGCTGATCCAGAATGGATCTCTACATCTCAATCAAGATGGTAGCTTGGATATTCTAGCTGCCCAGTCTATAGATTCGGGGGTATACCAGTGCACTGCAGTGGATAATACGAGGATGATCAATGAATCACGAGAAGTGAATTTAACGGTGGTAGCCCAGCACGACATGGAGGCGCCGTTCAACACAGGCTACACCACTCTTCTGGGATGTGTGGTGACACTTGTCCTCATATTGATGTATCTGTATTTAACCCCATGTCGTTGTGGTTGCTGCAAAGCTCCTCCCTCTCCGGCCATCTCAAACTTTGGGGAAGACCGCTGCACTCTGGCCTCTATCTTTGCAGCTCCTTCAACCGATCGACTCAAGAGCAAGTCTCAGTCCGACAGGCACGTAGTGTTCCTTGAGCCACTCATGACAGGGAAAAATGGCCACCCAAAAGCTGCATTTGTTGTTGAACCGCCTACAGTTGAATGGTACACGGAAAACTTCACCATAATTAGAGAAAGAAATGCCTCTGAGTAGCAAATTTGTGACTTCAAAATCCCACAGAATTGCTTAAGCCTGTTTGAACCATAGGGACAAGCATCACAAATTAATCTGTCATAATTCCCTAATAAATTATTTTGGTCCTCAGATTTAGAGGTTGTCTCCTGTCTCACAGTATGAAGTGATCCATTTGTTTACGCTGAATGCGTGGGACTGCACTGCTAGTAATGTGATGAAAATCCAGAGCAGTGAATTTATAATTTTTTAAGACCCAAGAGCATGTGTATTGAATTTGAAGGATTGAAAGAAGCACAAGTTTGCTCTGTAAATCTCAACAAAAGACGGTGATTGTCATGACAACAGCAACATTTAAGGTGTCTCTAATGTAGTGTTTTATTTAAGCAGAACAAAAGTTGAATCAGAGCTGCCTTTGATTCTAGTATATGGGGCACATCTATCAGCTGGTAATATAGGGTGACCACAAGCTCTTCTTGCAAGATTTTTCAGAAATATAAACCCCTGCCCTTTGAAGGTAGTCAAAAACATCTAGGTGTTGTTGATTTGATACTATAAGCAGGCATTGATTTAAAGAGGACAACAGAAGGCCTTCTGGATCCATTGACGACAGAGGTTTAATCTCTTCAGTTGCGTCATTACCATTAGATACAGCTAATCCTTTGTCAAGAAAACATGGTGGTAAAGTTTGGTGTGGAACCATGACGGTATGCAAAAATAAATGTTCTGCTAGCTCACACCAAGCAGTTGCGAAAAGCGAATAACTCCACAACTCAAAGAAGAGACATGATAAATGAAGAAAAAGTGGTCTGTTTATGTGTGATATTATTCATCTCTGCACTTTGCATTAAGCAAATTGCTCTTTCATTACAGAGATGTGCTATGGGAGAGGATTAACACCCCTGCCAGAATTTTCCCTCCCACACCATGCACAGTATTCAAAGTAAAAGCTAAATATGAAAATGAAAGAGCACCATGGCAAAGGTACAGAGTTAATCCATGCAGCCCATTTCCAGATGCGATCAGATTTATCTGCGGCAACCCACTTTCACATTCGTAATACGTCGACATGTGTCCCATGGCTGTTCATCTGTTGTGCAGTCCTGCCAAATGAAATGTTACCAGATCTTCTCTATAAAATATAAATAAAAAAATCACACCTATGTGATCATACACAATAATTTCTCATTAGATCTCATCCTCTTTAAGTTTATCCAAATCTGTACATCCTTAAACATCAAAACAGCATTTAAAAAACTGATCAATTATTTAGACTCGCCAAACGGACTGACTGATCTCATCAGCAAACTCATATTTGATGTGGTAAACATCAAGATATATATAACATTGACTGCCTCGTTACAGCCTTGCCTTTGTGCTGTGTTTGTAATACTAGTGTTATTTTGAGAGATGACTATCAAATGAGAGAGGAGATAACCGAAAGTCAGATTTAGTGGATTACACTTTGGGGCAAAACTAGGTACTCCAGCAATATTTCAGCCATTCTTTAATCCCCCCCCTCCTTCCCTTCCATTCCATTCCCTTATGGGAACCAAACAGCAGACAACTCTCATCCCAATCAAAACTGACGTTCACTTGGGTTGAAATATAGAAATAGCATAAAAAGTGTTTTGAACAAAATCTTACGCATTGTTTTCAGAGACATAGCCGTTTATCTGGTAAATAGTAACATTTGTGAAATGCCCTGAGGTATTTTCTACAAAACTTCAGATCAAATGAGAGAGGAGATAACCGAAAGTCAGATTTAGTGGATTACACTTTGGGGCAAAACTAGGTACTCCAGCAATATTTCAGCCATTTTTTAATCCCCCCCCCTCCTTCCCTTCCCTTCCCTTCCCTTCCATTCCATTCCCTTATGGGAACCAAACAGCAGACAACTCTCATCCCAATCAAAACTGACGTTCACTTGGGTTGAAATATAGAATTAGCATAAAAAGTGTTTTGAACAAAATCTTACGCATTGTTTTCAGAGACATAGCCGTTTATCTGGTAAATAGTAACATTTGTGAAATGCCCTGAGGTATTTTCTACAAAACTTCAACTAACCATATTCTATTCATGTATGTCATGTACAAAGGGCAAATTCAGAGTCAGTTTTGAAATCAAGATGCATAATCTTCATTATATAGTTAAACACATTAATTCGTTCCGTTTTGACAAGAAATATAACCCCCTTTAGAAAACTGCATCAGCATCAGGCCAGCAGAATCAATTAGGAAATGATGCCCTCTGCTGGCCGGCTGTAAAACCATTAGGTCGAATGTTGCCAATGCACACATATAAACAACTTTGGCATTGATTAACCTCATTGGAAAAGAAAACCTGTAACCATTTTTATATAGCATCATAAATAACTGTACATTTACAAAGAGTTCACACATTCTCAACTGCAAGTTAATACTGAACACAATATCACAATGTTTGATACAACCTTGTTTTAATAGAACATCTGTACAACCAAGAATGAAAAAAGAAACAAAAACAGCTAAAATTAAGAATGACTCACTTTTTCTCTTTAAAAAAATATTGTCTGCATTTTGCTCCTTGTTCACAAACCATTTTTTTGTTGAAAATCCTAACGAAAAGTACTGACAAAAATTAAACATTGAAAGGCAATTACATTTCTTGGCAATATAAATATAGTGGTATGAACAAGGTTTTTCAAACATTTTGTTTAGGAAGAGCATTACTGAAAACTGTGAAAATCTGGCCAATGTCTGAGTCACCAATCTCAGTCATACAAAACCAGATTTTTATTTTTATTTTTCAAATGATGATATTTTGATTTGATGTGCTCTTAATGTTAAATATGTACATTCCTAATGCCAGTAGTCTATAGGACATCCCTATGGCATTTAGTTATAGGTGTAGTCCGAATAGTAGTCTGACCGACCACCCCCTCCCCTCCCAGGGGGATAACCCCAGTTACAGGATGGGCCCCCTCTCATGTGACCCCGACCCGGTCTAGATCTCATGGGATGTGGCGGTACTCCTCGACCCCTGAAACCACCACGCATCATATCAGGATGTCCCCCTCTGGGATTGTACATGCTATTGTTGTGTCCGCCTCGGCACAAGGCTCCCATTGCGGCTCCAGGGATGGGTAAGAGGCCTCTGCTGGCAGTGCCGCCCCTGGTGGGAGGGGCTTGACTGCCGCCCTGACTTTCAGAGGACGAGTTCACTGGAGTTCTGCTGCCTTGGCCGCATGAGGTTGAACTACCCAGTGCACCTCTTTTCTCTCCACCGGCCTCCTGCTGGACCACTTTAGAAGTCGCTGAAGTAGGGGCACCTTCTTCCTCTTGTCCACGAGCGGTTTCACTCTCAATGGCTCCCAACCATGATCCATCAGCAGGCCTTGCGGCCTCAGTTTGGGTGGAAGGTAGAGCACCGAATCCTGCCCCACTCCGTCTAGCCGCGTAACCCTGCTGGGCTCCTGGTGTAGGACCCCAGCCGAAAAGCGGTGGAACAGGGGGAATTGGAGTAAGGGCAGGAAAAAGAGTAGTATCTGGGTAGGAAGGAAAAGTGGTGTGAAGAGAGGATGAGGAAGCAGACTCTACACCTATCTTAGCAGTTTGAGAGCCAGCAAGTCCTAACTGATTAGCAGTGCTTGCCGCTGCCGCCCCAGGCACTCCCATGCTGTCAGGAATGGGTAGGGACTGTCCAGGCGGCTGAAGAGAGGTGGCTGATTCTGGAATAGAAGGCACCTCCACTGAGCTAACTGGGGGCTGAGGGAGGGAAAGGGGAACGGTGAGTGGTTGAGCATTGGGTATAGTGGAGGTGTTTGTTGGAGGTTGGGTCCCAGGAGGAGCAACAGTTTGGCTGTACTCTGATCCCCTGGAGGCCACGCTAACTGGAGACGAATATGCCGAGGACATATGGTATGCAGGAGAACCAGAGTAAGGGCTCCACTGTGCCGAGCTGGGACACAGGTAGCTCTGGTGGGGGTTCACACCGAAACTGGCCAGGGTGTCCTCTACATCAGGCCTAGATGTGCTCTCCTGACTGGTAGCTTTATATTGAGCGATAGCGGACTTCAGAGCTGCATAATCAGTGGAGAAAGAGCTCTGGGTAGGGTAGGCGGAGGGGTTTGGTGGTACAAGTGGATCGCTAATGGGGTCCACACAGGGTTGGTCAGGGAGGGGAGGACGAAATCCATCGGTCTGGGGTGGAGGGGGCTGAGGTGCCTGAAGTTCATTTTCAGTCTGAATGGACATCTCTGTGATAATGGGCATGTCATCTTCAGAGTCTATAGACATGTCCTCCTCATCTCGAACCGCATCAGGCTCCACTGAGCAGTCAAAGAGAAGATAGTGTCAAAATTTAAATCTATAATTTCTTTCAGAATTTTGTCAGGAAAAGTAAAGGACTGTGTTTTTACCTGGTTCAGGTAGGGCAGCAACTGCTACTTCTTCAGGGACAGTGATCAAACTCTGGAAGTTGTTCATGATGTCATTCATACCAGCAATGATGACTCCACTACCGGAGAACTGGGAGAATGTTTCATCGTGTTTTTCTGTGTACGAACACAGCACCAAGAAACTTAAACTTAACAGACAACTCCACACACCAACATTCATATACACCAGAACTTCAACTAGACCTGTTCCACGTACCTGTGAGGAAAATGAGGTGTCGAAGCTGTGTGTGCTGAGCTTGTAGCTTGACCAGACAGTCCAAATCAGGAGCCTGCCTAGATGGAGTGTCACACTCGTGATAAGGCAGAAACTCCACCAGGTGTTTCTTCTGGTAGGTCGTCAGCAGGTTCAACAGATTCAGGGCCTCAGTATTTAACCTGTAAAAGTGAGGATGTGTGAGATATTGGAGACTAGGAGTCTGTCAGGATTGGCAAAACACATTAATCCATTTGTCTCTAACCTGCTGAGCTCTTTAAGCTTCTTCTGAGTCTTACAGTGCACCTTCCACTTCCAAGGTGAGCCCTGTTCCTCCAGGAACTTGAGAAATGCCTGTAGCTTCTCTGTATACATAAACGTCAATGTGCAAAAGTCTCAATCTTTTCTTGTATATTGTAACAATTTGAATTTAAAAAAATACATTTGAACAAAATGTAGGGTGGGAGTTGGTTCTGGACATCAGTTGATCGAATAAAGGCAGTACTGAATGCAAGAATTGAATTGCAAGAAAAGGGTGGTTTAAAGCAGATATCTCCAGAGAGGTCTGCCATTTCATCGGAAGATCAAGCTGCTGTGTTTTGTTTGAAAATTATCCATTTAACAGATTGATAGATAGATAGATACATGCATAGATGAATCATTCTCAATAAAATCATTAAGATGCATTTAGAACCTAGAGTGAATTTCTATTTCATGCAGTCTTTAACAATACACGTTCACACTTGAAGAGGGAGATCTTTTCAACAAGCTGGTGCCTGAAGATTTTGTAAACCCCTCTACAATCTACCTTTAGCTCTCACCTAGTGTTATACTGTCAGGGTTGAGAACGAGCTCATCTGACACAATGAGTCCTCCAGACACGAAAAGCTCATTGTATGTGCGATTTTTCACATCATCCAGGCTGTCCACTCCAGCAAAGTAAACTGTGGGCAATTTCTTCAGAGACACCAGTGCTGGAATCTAAATGGAGAATAGAGGGAACAGTGCCTTAAAACAGATGCTTCTCAGTTTGCTTCGTACAACTAATTAACTAGTTTAAAAAAACATACGTTTAAAGTGGTGAGTTATTAAGTACCTTATGTACATGAGCGGCTATATCCTCATTCTGAATAATGATCATGAACTTCTGCTGACTTTTACTCTCCAGGTAATTCTGAGGGTTGCAATCAATATTGCCAAGGCTGCGTAAATACTCCTGTAAAACCAAACAAACGAGGTTAAAGATAAGGTGTTTCAAAGGTTGCTCAAATGTATCAGGCCACAATGAATATTCTGAAACCTTATAATTTCAGACCTTGATTTCAGTGCAGAGTTCGCTCTCCTCATCTCCTCTTTGAATGTAAAACTTTACTGCATTTTTCTGCATGATCTCCATCAGTGTGCACAAAACATCAGGCTTGATTTGCCCAATAACTCTGCCTCCCACAGTGCTCGATGTTCCTGCATGAGTAGGCTCTGAGGGAATCTCTGGGACTGAAGCAACTGGAGGTTGACTGGCACTTCCAGCTAATGGGGAGCACATAGGATTTTCCACAACATCTGTACTCTTGTGGTCAGCTGATTTTTCTGCTGAAAACAGGTGGACCTCTTTGACAGTGCCGAGGCGATTCTTGCCTGAAGGATGAGGTTTAAGGGTAGCTTGCGGCTTGCTCGACAAAGCCTGAGACTTAGGCACTGGAGATGATGTTTTAGTGTGAGGATGAGCAGGAGGTGAGGGTAGTGTGGGTTGGGCAGGAGCTGGCATGGCAGAAGTGGGCAGAGCAGGTGGCAAGGGGGCGGGCACTGGGGCAACAGCAGGTGGTGACACAACAGCCACGGGTTGTACGGATGCCCTGGGAGCTCGGATCAAATGGTTCATCTTTTCACAGAGTGTGTTAACGTAGCTCTGCACAGGCATTGATGAGACATATTTGGATACAAAAGGTGAGAATGCCGAGCTTGACCATTTAGCCTGATCCTCACATCGCGGCAAAGGAGGCTGATGGTTGTAAATTAAATGTTGGTCCTCCATCAGTTTCTGGATCCCCGTGCAGAGGTTCTGGAACTCGCTGTTGAGGATAGTGTCTACTACTTTCTGTGTAGAGTGTACCAGCTTCTCCCCTCCACTCGAGCAAGGTTCACCAACACCCTCTAAAGCTAAAAACAGAATATGTATATTAGTTTGGTCAATTTATTATTTCAATTATACATGTACAAGTACTGTACAAGTGTTGGAGAGTTTTGCAAGACGTGACTTTGAAAGAATGCATATTTAAAATCAAAATTTTAAATGCACATTACATTAACTATAATGATAACTTTGATTCGATTATAAAATTAAAAATTTTACCAGCCCAAACTTTTGAACAGTAGTGGATATTAATAAGAAGTCTGCGTTATATTTAAAGTTAATAAGAAGAATAAAAAAAAGTTTGCATTGCAAGCATGCAGATGAGGCCAGACCTCTGGTGGACGTTCTCCAGAGATGGTGGCTCTGATGTGAGGCTTCTGCTTGACGGGAGGGCTGCTGCTCCAGACTGGACGAGGGACTGTACACATCCATACTGCTCCTGCTGCAGGCCATCTGCTCCTAAACACACATACTACAGGTTAGCAAAAACAAAGATTGAGTGTAGCATTAGATATATCATGAGGAACAGTCCACACCTCCAAGTAATCCTGGTTAACCTGCTCCTCATCAGCACGCCTGCCACGCAGGTCAAGATCACAGTGGGCGGCTGAGTCACTGGGGTCGTGTCTCTCTGCGCTTTTGGGGAGCATCGCAGGCTGGCTGCTGGCAGTGGTAGAGTTTTGGGCCATCCTGTTGAGTGTGCTGAGGAAGAGTTTAAGCAAGGCATGTGTGTCCTGGAGGGTAGGACTCGGAGTCATGCGCTCCCGCAGGTCTGTGTCACACAGCCCCATGCTGTCCATCACCGCTAAGAGAAAGGGAAAACAGATGTCAACAAGGATCTCATGTCTCTGAGCAACTGCAGTCACACTCTATTGTGCGAGTAGATACAGCACCTACTCTCTTATTAGGGACAAATAAAAACTTAGCTTCTGAATATTAGTGATGTACAGGAACTTCCTATGCATTTCACCTTTACTTACAGCACTAAATCAAAGATCAGTATTCTTATGTGACCCTGGACCACAAAACCAGTCAAGTCGCTGGGGTATATTTGTAGCATTAGCCAAAAATACATTGTTTGGGTCAAAATTATTGATTTTTCTTTTATGCCAAAAATCATTAGGACATTAAGTAAAGATGAAGATCCATGAAGATATTTTGTCAATTTCCTACTGTAAATATATCAACTTAATTTTTGATTACTAAAATGCATTGCTAAGAACTTAATTTGGACAACTTTAACTTTAAAAATGTAAAAAAAAATTGCACCCTCAGATTCCAGATTTTCAAATAGTTGCATCTCAGCCAAATATTGTCCTATCCTAACAAACCAAAACAAAGCTTATTTATTCAGCTTTCAGATGATGTATAAATCTCAATTTCGAAAAATTGACTCTTATGACTGGTTTTGTGGTCCAGGGTCACATATGCAGATTCATATGCAGGTCTAGAATTTTTTTTTTCTAAAGCTGTATTATGATTTTTCGTTCATAATCACTTGTTACATAATTTTTTTTTTTTAAATTAGCTTTTAAATTTAGACTAGCTTTTGGAAAAATGTAAAAAATAAAAAAAACATTTGAAAGTAAGACATAACATGACATCTTTGTTATGAAATAAAAAATTTTTTTCAAATAATATAATAAATTAAAAAACATTTTTATAAAAAATATGAATTTAATTCAAAATAAAATTTTAAAGCAGACTAATGAGACTATATTTTCAGATTTTTTACAATTTTTCCAGTCCTTTCCAAATGTCACATACAGGGTTTCCAGAATCATGTTGTACATTCCTTTACATTAGTTGGGCGCAGACTCACCTCTTCCTGGCTCTCCATTCAGCAGACCCGTCCTAAGGTACTTGCTCACACCCCCAGGACCTTCCCTCTCCAGCCTCCTCTTTAGGCCAGCAGGGTCCCAGTCCTCTTCTCTTTCAGACCCGCTCCCCTCCTCCTTGCCCAAAGTCCGCTTATGTAACTGTATCAGCTTTAGCAATTTCTCCATCTTTTCTTTGTCATACTCTCCCTGTGACCTCTGAGCGCCGCCATTAGATTGAGAAACCCCAATCGTGCTGCTACCCGGTGCCTGTCTATCTGACCCTCCCCAGTCTGAGACAGGACTGTACTCTTCTGCGCCTGCTGGGGGAGACACTGTCCCCTGTTGGCTGTCCATCAGACCCTGCTGCAGCACTTCCACAGGCAGCTGGAACTGTACCGGACCATATATGTAAGAGTTCAGTGCCACATCCATATTTTTAGGACGAGCTGCCTGGTGTTGGTTAGTCCGGTCATCCAAACTGTGCCGGTACTCTACTATGTGGAAAGGCCGTATGACACCTTGCTCTTTCTGGTTGAGGTAGTCCAGCACCTGCTGTTTCAGTCCCACCGCAAGCTCTTTGGGTGGATTGGCACGCAGCTTAAAGAGGCCATGATGCAGGGCGGGTATAAAATTATCTAGCTGATGGCTGATTGGGTCTTTAGGCTCTAATGGAACAAGAAGGTCCTCATCTACTCCAGAGTTCTTCAAAACTAAAAAGCAAAACAAGAAATCAGTGAAAGTAAATAAGTGAAGAGTAAATACAAAGAAACTTCAATAAATAAACATAAAAGAGACACTTACTCGACTTCGAGGCATGCAAAACAAAATACTGAAAAATAAATGAAACACTTACCTGAGTGTGCTCAAAGGCCCTATAGGACAATAATGAGGTCACTTTGCTGGCATTTTTGAAAACATGGCTGTCATATTTAAGGGTCGGCTCAAGATTGTTTTTGGGCATGTTGTCAAATATTGTCTTCACTTTACCCTGCAGAATAAGACAAAAGGTCACTACTGTTTTTGAAACCATTGTGACATTATGTGTTATAAATACAAAGCACTACCTCAAAGTCAGAATTGATGTGTAAATGTTAGACTCCGTCAATAACTTACCTTCATGGTTTTAAATAGTATTATGTCTCCAGCAGCACCCACTTCAAATGGATTCATTTGTAACAAATCTGAGTATTTTGATAGGTAAACCCCTAAAAAACAGAAAAAGCAGCAATCAAGGATATGAGAGTTACTTGGGGCGACATTCCTGAGAGCCACAAAAAGCCTTGGGGTAATCCCAAGAAATTTGTTGAGTCTCTGCAAAGAGCATTCTATGTTTACTAAGATTAAATATATGCAGAAACTATTTCATTTCACCAGTTAAAAACAACCCTAGTCACATTCACAAGATGCTAATTTTGTGAAAACGCACAGCAGCTGCTTCACTAAACTATACAAAGATAATCATGAATCAGAAATTAGCTGATCACTCAGCCAAGAACAAAATGAACATTGTTACTTCCAAAACCTCAAACATGCTCTGAAAATAGAAAGTAGTAATAGGGGTGACCAATATAAAAAACAGATGTTACTTTACAAAATGTTTATCCACACAAAAATGAATGTCTGTAGCGAGTTTGGGTCATTAACATTTTTTTTGGCCTAGCGATCACAAGAAATTGTGGAGCAGCGGTCTTTTTGGCCCTGACCAATTCAACTACTCCAAACCACAAGATCAAGTGACCAGAGTCCTCCCTGGAATCCCCTCCCAGGCAAATGATTACAGCCAAACAGATATAAACAGACTCTTCAGAAGCACTCACCTTTGACAGGGCTTCCCAGATTGTTGATCCGCGAATGTCCCACAGAAAGACCCTTTTCGCAGATCCAGTGAGCCTGGTAAAGTCGAGCAGATATTGCTTTGATTACAGTCGTGCTTTTGACCAAGACTATCACTGAAAGATGCCATTTAAAACATTTTCAAATCACTGGCTTACAGAATTATTAATCTCACATTTCCATTTACATGTTACACTGTATGTCCTAATAAATAATTAGACAAGACGATGAGATAAATTTCAGAGAGGGAGCTACAGTCTCATAAAGATGCATAATTATTTTAATCAGTTTAAATCAGAATAATGCTTGCACTGCTGTATTTGATTCAAAGTACTGATATAAGTGTAATTACTGTGGCAGTTATGTCACACCCACATATTTTGTGTTCAACTGATACAGGTTTAGAACAACATGAGGGTGAGTAAATGACAATTTTTTGAATGAACTATTATAAAACCTTACGGATCAGACAGTGTGTCACTTGAAGCAAAACTAACACAGCCTCACCTTATTCCTCTCAGGCAGCAGAAAAGCATAGAATTCAAATGCATAGTTGAGTCATACATAACCTGACAAGACACTTTGCAAAATGCCATACATCTTGCAGTTCAGTGCATTAAATGGGTTTTTCAATACCTGACGGTGTTATGTTGAAATGTACATAAAATAATCCTGCCAAAATGAGACACAACAAATAACATTTCACAATAATTACTAAAAATGAGATAATAAAATCTGAAAATGTTCATTTAATCAATTAGCAAAACCATCGAATATTTTAGAGCTTGCATTAATCGGTCAATTAACGCCCACGATAGCCAAACAAATTGGCTTTGTCGATTGACTAATAAAAACATTTTAAAAACGACATAAACTGGAGTTTAAAGTGCATTTTAGAAAACAATTTAGGGTCTTACTCGATAAAACATGATATAGAGCACCAGCAAACAGAAAAAAAACTTGCACTAACGCCAGCAAATGTCAGTGAACGCTGTAATGCACAACTACTACAAACACCTCCCAGTTTAGCACACTTTCGATTTCATTCAAGCAGCGTTCTTCTGATTACAATATTTAAAAAAGATTTGGCGCTGTGCGTCCTAATAAGGCTGGTTGTACAGGACTGACAGGTGTTTCTAACCGTCGTGCGTAAAGACTGACGGGAGAAATGCAGTGGTCAACGGAATCACACTGCTGCCATTGATGAGGAGGGAAGAAGTGTGTCATGTGGGGTGGCAGCACTGTATGCTGTGGGAGGAGGAGTGTGGAGCCAGCTAGCAAAGACATCGGCCTCCGTGAGGCTTACAAAAGTGGGACAAAAATGCACCGTGTCTTCGAGGTTTGCGTTAAACGACTCGCGCGGGCGCGTGAAAGGAACCGGATCCTCGCGACTTTATTTCCTGCAGCTCTGAGCAGTGCACTAACTTAACTAAAAATTCATTAAACACCAGTAGCGCAAACCTTTCGGTGCGTTATATAGATTCCCTGTTTACTTATCAATACCGCTCGATTAATTTGACCCGAAGCGGTAAGCAGCGAGCTTTAAGCGAACTTGCAGGCTGTGAAACAGAAACCGTGCATTTCGGGAATGGCCGTAACATAGTAGTGGTGGTGGTAGCAATGGGACACACAACCTTTCCGCTCCTTGATTTTCCTCGGAATCTGAAAATTCCTCCTTGGCAGCTCCTCGGCCGACCGCGGTAGTGTCGAAGGCGAACCGCCGCAGTTTTTTAGGTCCGACAGCCCTGCCTTCCGTCGCTCAGAAGCATCTTGTTCAGACATTAGCTCGTCTTCACATCCAGCTTGATCGCCATTTTGCTTGGATGTGGCCGTGCTAGAGGCTGACAACAATTGTTTCTTGCTATCGCCATCCTCCAAGGTTAGGCCGCCGGCTTTGCTGCTCTCCTTGTCGATTTTTCTCTCCTGGCTGAAATTGCTAGCCATTTTTCGGACCAGCGGTCACCTCGTCAGCTGGCGATGAAGTTGGTTTCAGTGCCGCTTCACGGAGTAATTCTCCTTCTCAACCAGCCTCCGCCATTATGCCTGTGACGTATGCCTTCCCCACCACTGCAAAACTCTGGCGTCACTCTGTTTACATTCACGCAGCCTGACGCCCCCCAGCGGCGCTAGACGTCACGACGGCGAGTCCACAGAGAATCGGTGCCAAGAACGAATCAATCAACATTATCAACAATAGCTGTTTGGGGAAAGTCACTCTTCCTCACACCCAGAATCATCACGAGCCCTTTGTGCTCAACTAGCTAGGCTAGGTTTCACGAATTTCGTGCAATGATCACGAGTTCAAAACATGAATGAAAAAGATTGATACATAGATTCCTAAACCATGTCTTTCCACATTTAAATGGATAGTTTACCCAAAAAAGTTAGTCACCCTCAAGTTGTTCCAAACCTGTATGAGTTTCTTTCTTCTGTTGAACACACAAAAAAAGATAGTTTGATGAATGTGCTGCTGGTAGCCATTGAATCACAGATTTTCAACACTGTTTATCTTATTTTTTTTAACGCAAATGAATATTTCACAAGGCTTTTTTAATAAAAAGTGTACATTTAGAAAGTTTTGTTATAGCAGATTCTGTAGTACAGATTTATCAATCTGGTTTTACTCTTCAGGCATACTTCCTCTGCTGTAAATATCATACTCTTTGAAGCGAATATAGTCTTTGAGACTGGCGGGCAGAGGCAGGAAACTGATAAAAACTGGAGCCCTCAGACGCAAGCGACCCAAACAGTCACGGATCTTCAGTCTGCAGAGATGCTTCAGGCTTCGAGCATTTTCTGATGAGCAGAGAACATACATAAATACATTCTGGAATGTGCTGCATTTTAATTTAAGTACATGATCACTTACGACAAGTATAAAACTGCACATTTAGGAACTATACATTAGGTCTACTGAGAATTTCAAGTTAACATTTGTCTGGATCTAACTAAATATATGCATGAACAGAATAAAGAACATGCTCTCAAGATGTGTGACTTGAGACTTACCTTGTATCTTACATATTTCCGGCCACTGTTTTTGTTCAACCAGAATACTCTTCAGTTTGGAGCAGAGAGTCACATGATCAACATAATCCAACATGATTCTCACTACTTGGGCTGAGATGTGCTTGAGCCAGTACACCGTGATCACCTCACAGAACTGCACAAAAAATGAGTTTAGACTTACAGCAGGTACCTTTAAAGAAACAGTTCACCCAAAAATGAAACTTCTGTCATAATTGATTCCCCCTCATGTTGCTCCAAACCTGTTTGCCTTTCTTTCATCACAAAAGAAGAAATTCTTAAAAATGTCAGTTTTTTTTAAGTCAGTGGGATTTTTGTTTAGACCTAAATGTTCTTCAAAATATGTGCTTTTGTATTTTGTAGACAAAGTTATACACTATCATTCAAAAGTGTTTTTAATGCTTTTGAAAGAAGTCTCTTGTGCTCACCAAGGCTGCATTTATTTGATCAAAAATACAGTAAAACAGTAATATTGCGGAATATTATTACAATTCTGTAATATATTTTAAAATGCAATTTATTCATGTGACGCAAAGCTGAATTTTCAGCATCATTACTCCAGTCTTCAGTGTCACACGATCCTTCAGAAATCATTCTGATATTCTGATTTTGTGCTCAAGAAACATTTCTTATCATTATCAATGTTGAAAACAGTTGTATTAAGCAGTGCTGCTTAATATTTTTGTAGATAACCATGATTCTTTCAGGATACTTTGATCAATAGAAAGAACAGAAGAACAGCATTTATTTGAAACAGAAATCTTTTCATTTTTGATCAATTTAATGTGTCTTTGCTGAATAGACTGTAAATAACACATTTAGTCTGGAATAACACATTAAGGTGAGTGAATTTTCATTTTGATTTTTGGGTACATTAGTCCTTTAACAAGATCAGATCATACCCCTTGACACTGAAAAGTGAGCAGTAACTGGTCTTACCACAACATCTTTGATGACAGAAGCGCTCCAGCCCTCATAATCCACGGGCACATGTGAGGCCTGTCCATATGGGCAGTCAAAGCAGCGCTGCACATCATAGCCATTATTGAGCAGCATACGCAGCATCACCTCATCCTTAAGTGCGTACTGAAGGGCAGAAGGGAAGTGGGTGGTGTTGACACGGGAGTAGTAGTTCACATTGGCACCGTAGCGGAGCAGAGTGTTGATTAGCTCGTAGTTGCCCAGTCGCATGGCCACCTGCAGGCAGTTGACAGGGTCTTGATTGGGCATGGCCCCGGCCTCCAGAAGCAGCCTTGCTGACTGCACGTCGTTATTCGACACAGCGAAGAACAGCGCTGACCTGCGTTCATCTTCATAGTTCCTGCGCACTCTGGGGTGTAGCATGAAGTTTGGGTCAAACCCGGAGCTCAGGAGCAGATCCAGACACTGAGAGTGACCACCTGCAGCGGCGGAGTGTAACGGGCTCATGCCGCTCTCTTTGATCACCTCTTTCTTAGTCACAGAGATCAGCTGCTCCAGCACTCTATGAAAGACACAAACAGAGGTTTTTTTAGGGTAAACACTACATTGATTAACCCATCAGTAGGGTGGTACTCACAGCAGATGTCCGCGGTAGGCTGCACGGTGGATGGGGAGATGACCGGTGTGGGTGGGCACGTTGGGATCAGCTCCATACTCCAGCAGCAGTGAAATGATATCGGGGTTTCCAGAAGCCGCAGCGTCGAATAAAACTGAGGCTGAACCAAGAGAATGAGGCTTGGACCACACACTGGCCCCTGAAGATGAGCAGGTCATTAAATGTTATGACAAGTGATCAATGCCAAACAGACAATTATAGACAGATATAGATTAGATAGATATATAGATAGACAGACAGATAGATAGATTGCAAAATCACCTTTTTGAAGCAGAATCTCTACAACGTTAAAATGTCCAGCTTGAGCTGCAAGTCCTAAAGGAGTATGTTCACAGATGTCAATGACATTTGGGTCAGCGCCAGATTGTAGGAGTAGGTATACAAAGTTATCCAAGCCAAGCACAGATGCTTCATGCAGAGCGGTTCTTTGAAGACTTCCTTTTTGGTCCACTGTGGCATTGAAGCGTAGCAGCAGCAGAGCCAGGTCATACTGGTCATTCTTTATGGCTGGAAAAAAGAAAATTCATGTATTCAGGCCAATACTAATAAGACAATTATTTTAATGTTGAATCAATTTTATTAAGTTCTACACTATTTTGACTACTAAATATAAAACTAAAACACTACAAATGAAAATCAATCTGTTTAAATCAGTGGTTCTCAACCTTTTTAACAAGGCCCCTTATTTTCCAAAATATTCAAATGATGATTTTTTAAAAATATTTTACTCACAATTTCTATCTGATGAAATATTTAGAGCTTGGATCGTGTTATTTTACATAACTTTTCCAGATATAGAAATCGCACTTTTAAAATTAAGCAAATAATTTTAAATATACAAAATATATGACCATTATATAACCAAATATATAATTTTACATTTAAAATAAATTTAAAATGTAAAATAAAATTATAATGAAAATCAATCTGTTTAAATCAGTGGTTCTCAACCTTTTTAACAAGGCCCCTTATTTTCCAAAATATTCAAATGATGATTTTTAAAAAATATTTTACTCACAATTTCTATCTGATGAAATATTTAGAGCTTGGATTTGTTATTTCATTGTTATTTTACATAACTTTTCCAGATATAGAAATCGCACTTTTAAAATTAAGCAAATAATTTTAAATATACAAAATATATGACCATTATATAACCAAATATATAATTTTACATTTAAAATAAATTTAAAATGTAAAATAAAATTATACATTTTTAAATAATTCTAATATCAATTTAAATTAACATTTGAAGTCATCCTAAGACCACCATGACCCCTGGTTGAGAACTTCTGCTTTAAATGCTACAAGTGAATTTGGGCATCGACTGCAAATGTATTTTGAGATTTGCATTTAACAGTGTTATTAAATGATAAAGTTTCTTGTCTTGGCTGCTAAACTTCACCAAATGCTAAAGGAACACAATTTAGACTGAAGCGCAATACGTTTTTACATTTACATAATTCATTTATCATGAATTAAAATAACAATGCACTTCAATCTTTGTCCAAAAAAAAAAAGAAGTCTTGCAGTTCTAATCTTAAATGAGGAATGTGGGCTTCGCTTACTAAGCATTCTGTATGCTAAAAATAGCACTGCGTTCCACACCTGCAACCAATGCAGAATCATCATCCTCATTTTTACAGTCAGGGTCACAACCGTTCTGCAGCAGGAATGTGGCATTCTCTCGGAGACCGTGGACAACGGCGAGAAACAGTGGAGTCTCCCCTCTCAGAGTACGGCATTGTCCTGACCCCTGAGGAGATGCTGAAGGAGGAATTCTCATTAAGGAATGATTTAACATGTTTTGGGGGTTTAGATATGTTACTAGTATGGAAGCTTATTTCCGCAGACAAATAAAAATATAAGAAAGTAACTGCTTATATCTCTTATATCTCACAATTCAGACTTTTTCACAATTTTGAGTTAATATTTCGCAAAATTGACTTTTCGACCTGCATAAGTGATCTCCAGAATGCTCCTCTTGTGTTGCACCGCTGCCTCATGCAAAGGAATCCAGCCCTTGCTGTCTGCATTAGACAAAGCCTCCTTACGCTGCACCAGGACCTTCAGAGCATCTTCATTACCTAACACCACACATGCGGTGATCATCACGAAGACCCCAGATCCTCTACACTACAGCACTTACTGAAAACGCTGATGGACATTTTTGGAGGATTTAGCTCTTACCAGCTTGTATAGCAGTGAAAATTTCCTCGTGGTCGATGCAGTCTAATGGATCACTGAGGGACATCAAAACAAAATGTTAGATCATAAGACACACGCTATTAGTGCATTAATATAAGTGGGGGTTTAGCTGTACCTGGTAGCTGAATCAGCATGATTACTGTACTCCAATAGACTCTGTTCAATCATGTACTGAGTAGCCTCATCTTCATCATCACCCCAGTCATCCTCTGCAGCCTCATACACTTCCTCCATATTTCACTAATAAACTCTAATTTGGCAATCAGAACCACAAGATTTACCAGCAAATGGCATTTTCTGTCTTTACAATGTGAAAAAAGTGACTTTAGTTATCAGTATCTTTATCCACATTTACATGTATATCCTGTAGTTAAGAACCCTTAACTACAGGATATTAATGTTTACAAAGATACTGATAAAATCCCTTTTTTTCACATTTTAGGATTTGCCAACCTAGCATAGGATCACAATAAACATACTAGTCTAATGTAGGAAAACATAGTGGATTTGTTGCATTAAAATGTCAAATTCATGAATGTAAAAAGAGCCTAACATCATAGTTAGAAGCTTTGGTAACTTCATCCTTTAAATAACTGTCTAATTACTTTAAGAATGTTTTGTAAACATGCAACACATCCCATGCAATCTATTTTTGCAGAGATCTTCCAGCAGGAATAATCTGTTTACATATGATTAATTCAAAGGCAAATGTTTCTTCTACCTGAGGCAACGGGAAATGTTGAAAACAGTCGTGGCAGTTGTATCTGTGGCGTGTTTTTGGTCGCTTTACACTCTTAAAACTATTTATATCTGTGCATGGTTAAAAATACATGCTCATGGGGCCTGGGCCAGCCAACCAACACCTGGCTTTGACCCACTGCGTGACAGTCAGCCTTGCAATTCTACCCCACCAGACAGCTGACCTGAGAGTTAATGTTCTTAGCATTTGTGTTCTCAGGAACACTCGCAATGAGCCACACTTTCTCTTGTATTCAGATGTCTGTTTGAATTAAACGGTAACCACACATCTTTAAATTCAGTTTCACACTCTCAGAAAAACAGGAAGCTGTGCATTGATTAAATAAAGCTATCCCCGCAGAGACACACATTAACACTCTGATGTATGATTTAATAAATCTCACAGAAAAAAAACAAAAGAATATTCTTTGTAATTAAAAGCAAGAATATAATATATTCTCAATCTTTTTGTTGTTGTTGTGATGTACAATAATGTAGGCAAATTTGTTGCTAAGCAAAAAATTTGCCCTTTTGAGCAACAAAAATAGCTAAGAACATATTAATGACACACAAAAATATATTACAATCTCACCCGGAGTAGAAAGTGTTATAATAAATATAAGAGACTGTATAATGAGGACTGAAATAATGTTTTATGTGTATAGCAGGTTTCTCTACTGATTTTTTTTTTACAAAAAAAAAAACAAAACAAAAACACTACAACAAATATAGTAATGTTACTTAACTGAAAGTGCTCTGTAGATCAACTTCTATACTGAAAAATATTTTTCACCTGTCCGGATCTCCTGTAAAAAAATCGAATGAAATATTCTGGAGGTACTTGATGCTTCACCACTATCATCACCCATGCTGAATTGATCATCCGTTGTCATAAAAAAAAAAAAACAATGACATTTAAAGAGAACAGTCATAGAATTATGATGGTGTTTGTCAAAAGATATTAAAAATCAATTGCAGAGATATTATTTTTAATGGAAACAGTGAAAAATAAGCAGTAAATAAAGTGCTGGTTCAGACATCAGAGGCGTTTGGTGTCAATCATCTAGCTGACAGAGTAAAGCCACCCCTCTCTTGATCCAGTGCTGAGGACGCTTGCTGGTAAGGAGCATCATGCTGATGACAAAGTTGGTTGAATGGCCAGTGGTGGACAGTGTTCCTTTACGCTCACTGGTCTTATAGAGGGGACACACATAGATGCTCTGGGGCTGATCCATGCTCCTCTTGTCCGCTAAAGATAGGTTTGGAGAGGTTGCTGAGCAAAGTAACTACAAACGCATGATATATGAACATAAATTAAAATCATGACATAACATTACTTGGTTTGATCCAGATGATAGGGACTGCATCAAATAACACTTTGGGATACTGTTCGGCCAACACTCCACTGCAAGAAAGAACATAATTAATGAAAAAAATTATAGCTTAGAAATTATTATATTATTTCCAGTGTCTTCCTGCCCTGGAAGGCATTCTTGCCTTTTTCTATCCCACCGAGCTCCATCCAGGAAAAGGCCATGAATGTAGACTCCATCTTCAGGCGATGAGTCGGAGGTGTCGAATGGCAGAACCTAAAGTAATAAAGAACAATTTGTAGCTCTCAAATCATCTCTTTTTTTATCTGATAAAAGATCTCTCAGCCATAGAACAGCTGCAGCAGAGGATACCTCATAATTAAAGCCAAGCAGGTCAATAGGGATGGAGTACTTCCTAGCGTAATTCTGCAAGGCACCTGATATGAAAGCCTGAGTGAAGAAAAACCCAGACAACCAGAATACATGGGGCTTCTGTGTGTCATACCACTCCTAGAAAAATAAAATGACACAGAGAGACACTAATTAATTAAAGGAATTAAAAAAAAAATATATATATATATGTATATTTTCATCTATTCCTGTAGAGCTGAATCTTCAGTCACATGATCCTTCAGAAATCATTCTAATATGCTGATTTGGTGTTCAAGTTGTGCTGCTTAAAGGGGTCATATGATGCGATTTCAAGTTTTCCTTTCTCTTTGGAGTGTTACAAGCTGATTGTGCATAGATAAGATCCCTGAAGTTGCAAAGACAGAGAGAGAGAGAGAGAGAGAGAGAGAGAGAGGGTGTCACATCACCGTGGAGTCAGCTGTCTTAAGCGTGGCTTGTGTACTGCAAACACATAACAGCTTCATCACTGTGTCTGTCACGCGACTCTGTTCCCCTTTTGGGCTTGAACTGATGGTAAAACTAATGACATTATTTACTGTCTTTACATTTATTTTGAAAGATGAAGCTCGCGATTATGGTAAGGGGCGTTACATTTCCGACGAGTGCTTGCGGTGTTCGGTCAATCACAATGCACTGGGTCAGCTGGCCAATCAGAGCAGACTGCGCTTGTCAAAGGAGGGGGCTTTGTAGAAAACGAAGCGTTTGAGAGAGGCGGGGCATAGAGGACCTACAATAATGTACAGTATTTGAAAAATAATAATTTTTTAACATTAAAGCATGTCAACATATTCTGTTACAGCAAATACACAAAATAATGATCTTTAAAAAAGCATCATATGACCCCTTTAATATTTTTGTGGAAACTGTGATGCAGTTTTTCAGAATTGTTTGATGAATACAAAGTTCAAAAGAACAGCATTTATTTAAAATATTAATCTTTTTGTAACATTTTGATGAATGCATCCTTGCTGCATAAAAGTATTAGTCTTTCAAAAAAAGCTTACTAACCGAAATATTTTGAAATATTAAAAAAATAAACTTCTGCACTATTTCTGTCACTAATCAAACGTTAGCAAATTTGTGACACAAATGTAAATTTTCGCTCAAATTTTTTATAAAAATGTTAATCATAACATGCATTGAAAATATGTAACCGTATTACATTAAAAAAAATCCTACTACTTGTTTATCCTTGTTGTTCCACTTCTGTTTCAGTTTTTATAACCATTTCTTACTATGTGTAAGTAAGTTGTTGTTTTTTTAGCATGTAAGTGTTATTTTTTAGGATTACTTATAAACTACTGTTGTTTGATTTGTATTATTTGTTATTTATTTAAATTATGTCTGAATTTATTATGTCTGTATAGGTCTTTTATTAAGTTTTAGTTTGATTTAATTTGAGTTATTTTAATACTTCAACAAACTAAATGAAAATGAAATATAAATGTGTATGTATATATACACATATATGTAGTTGTTTTTTTGGTGTTTGGCTTAGTGTTATGTTAGAATCATTATTATACTCTTATACCTTTTGTTCTTTAATATTTTGAATTGTTTTTAGCTTTATTTTTGTTTTTCATTTAAATGTTAAGTTTTGAAAGTTTGTTATATGCATTTGTCATTTTTATTTAATTTCTTTATTTTTTAAATGTGTATAAGTACTATTTATAAAGTTTTAGCTTTTAGTTTTGGATCTGTGTTTAGTTGTTTTAATACTACAATTGATTGCTTCTGTTGTCCTCATTTGTAAGTCGCTTTGGATAAAAGCGTCTGGTAAATGACTAAATAAATCAATAAAAATGCAAAACAAACATTTTCACTAGCTGTCTGATACTTTTAGACCCCATCGTCTGTGCATGATCACTGACCTGCAGAAATCTGAGTCTGGCTAAGAAGTCATTTACATAGCTGCCCAATGGCTTGAGACTAGGATAGGAGCATTTGGCCCACTTTTCTGGCACTTTCCCCACCAGCAGACTGCCAGCTATAGCCTCTAGCTCTGCATCCATCACCACCAGCCCCTTAATGGCCTTTATCAGGTTCTGCAGACTCACACGTATAGTGCTGCTCAAACTAAAAGAGTAAAGAACACAAAGATTACAGAATGAACACCATATGTGGAATTGTTTCTGTAGACATTTTGGATCTAAAATGAGCTCTGAGGACTCACTTGTTGTACCGCTGCATCTCCTGCACGAGCACCGTATTCATGCTCTCCTCATAACACACAGGAAACTTGACAAGGGCAGACTCAATGTCAAAGTTACCTGGAAGCTGCATGGCCAAAATCAGAATGTCAATAAATAACTGGCATATATACAAACACCTTTTTATCCCAATAACTTCTTATAATCGTACTTTAGACAGGATGTCATTTGCAATGTCCAGTAGAGTGGTATCCCCGCCAGAGCCGCCCCCTCCCTTTGAGCCCCCACCCTGGGTCAAGATGAGGGAATCAAATAGTAGTTTTGTCTGTTGAAGGTCTTTGGAGATGTCCACGTTCTCATGCATGCCGAACACCTCGGGATGCTGGGTAGAAGGTAGGTTCTGTGGAGCATATGCAGTGTATTGTACTGAGTTTTGAATTTAAAACGAGGTCAGCAGCTACTGTGTCACAAAGTCGTACCCTGATAAACTCCACATAGTCTTCATAGATGTACTTTGGAGGTGCGTGATAATTGCCACTGGGGGAGAAGGAGTAGCGTGGGTGCTCGATAATGTCTTTATTGTAGAAGTCAGCGAGGACTGTCATGAGTAGGCGGCGGTCCCAGTCATCAGTTACACGTCCTCCGTAGTTACACTCTCCAGTCAGATACGTGATGGCCTCAAAGGGAACCTCCTCGTACTCGTTCACAAAGAGCTGAGGAACAAAAAGAGAGAAAGACAATAAAATTATTCATACTGTTTTTCCAATCTTGGGCTAACAGATTTCAACTTTAATTTTGCAATATTATGGTCACATTTAATCTGTCAGGGATACTTCTTTCATGTCTTCATCATTTATTTTTGCTACTTTTAATATGATTTTTGCACTGTACAGATTTTATTGTTTAACCCTTGTCCATCAAAAAAGAAATAAATAAACGTAATTTTTTAACACTGATGATATGAGCAAAGAGTGAAATAAGCGTAGACAATTACAATATGTTTTTTTGTGAAAATTATTTACACTACCATTCAAAAGTTTGGGGTCAGTAAGGTTTTTCTTTAAAATAAATTAATACTTTTATTCAGCAAGGAATGAAATTGATAAAAAGTGACAGTAAAGACATGTATTATTAAAATGAATGCTGTTCTTTTGAACAAATGCTGTGCTTCTGCATCACAGTTCCACAAATATTAAGCAGCACAACCATTTTCAACATTGATAATAATAAGAAATGTTTCTTGAGCAACAAAAATTTGGTGTACAGTGAAAAGCTTAGAATATGAAAAATTATTTCATTTTAATATGAGACATTATTTAATTGTATTTACAATGCTAGTAGTTATGAAATTAGCCTTAGATGGATCAATAAGTCTGCCATTTTATTAATTTTAACATTTAATTTGCAATTAACTACAATGCACCATGTAGTGCAAAAGACACTGCGGTGAAAATTCAAGCACTTTACCTGCAGTTGTCTGATACTAATGCGCAGATCTGACTCGTTAAATCCATAAGGAATGTTCCATCCCAGTGGCCCAAACTTTTTTCTCTCCTGGACAAGAGCATGGAAGAAGCAAACTCCATACAGGAGCTTTTCCCAGACCTATAAAACAGCAGTCAGAAATAAAATACTATTATATCTGAAACATGATGAAGATTCAACATAAGACTGCAGACAGTCCCTCTACTCACTAGCTCTTTGTTAGGACAGGCTGCAAAGAACTCAGGGTCAGAGATGGGATCTGACAGATACGACTGCAACATGTTTAACCTCAAGCCAGTGGGAGGCTCATTGGTCATCTTCACTCCATTCTGCAAGATTGTTACTGGAAACTGGCAGAACAAAAACAAAACAAAAAAATCACAAACTTAAAGAAGATAAAGACAATTGTTTATTAAGGGATGTACAATATAAGTGTCCCATGGGTACCATTGGTGATGGGTAGCTGGTGAGCCAAAGACGGAAGTTTGGATGGCATGTTTCAGGGCTGAGGTCCTCACAGATCTTCTCCAAAGTGGACATCCAAGACACAGCCAAGTGGCAGTTCTGTAAGCACACCCAGGTGCCCTCCTTCATGGCAGAGCGGATCATCTTCACTGCTATGGGGCCCTGACCTTGGCCCAGAGAGATCGATTTAAACTGGGAGCCACCCATGTTCTTATCATTGGCAAATTTCAGCAGACCTAAAAAAAAATTGGGGGAAAACAGTGTTTCTATGTAGTATTTGACTTGTATCTTTAACAGGTTTTAAGTGTTCACCTGCTATTATATTAGGTCAAGTTAATTTTATTTAATTTAATTTTTTAATATAGCGCCAGATCACAACAGAAGTCATTTAAAATTACCTAAGACTATTTAAACATGTTGAGCTTATGAATGCAATGACCAATCAGAGGTGTTCAGATGAGTCATCGCTAAAAAGCCATGTTTTCTTCACTCGCTCGCTGACTGAATACCTCTTTCTGGCGAATTCTCTCATCAGAAACAACAAAGTGCAAATGTGTGAATGAATCTGTAAGATATTAATTTCATAGTGTAAACAGCTTCAGTGATTTTAATGGGAGTTTATGAGAGTGCTTGAACTAGATTGTCAGTGAAAATGTTCTTTGCTCTCTTTACAATGAAAGTGTTATGATTAGTAGCCTAATTTGCATGACGCCCCTGGTGTACATAATACTACTAATACTATTAGTACTACAACTAAAATGATTAAAACTTTAATTTTAAAGAAATAATCACACAACATTTCTTCCATGTTGTATTATATTGTTTATAGTAAATCCCCTTTTTTTGCCAAAAAAAAAGTTTGTTTAATTTTCAATAATTAAAAGATAAATGAAATTAATGTATTATGCCTTCATTTGATAACCAGAAAAATGGAAATACACAACACAGAATTTCTGAGGGGGAAAAAAGCATTTCATAAGGCTATTTTAAGAATAAATTTGGGGAAAAATAAAACGGATTTCAGAGGGCCCTACACAGGTAAGCAAACTCCCACAAGCTAACATATCTTGTCAATCAACAAGCTGGATGTTTCTGCATGGGTTTGTTGCATATGCAATAATTTAAAAGTCTGGTAGCATGTGATCCTCAGTAGTTTAGTGTATGATGCCCGGTTTTTCTCTGTAACATTTCTAAAGCCTGCAAATGTATAATGCCCTGTGTTTTGAAATCTGTTCAGATTTTAAAAGTCGTGTAGTGTTTTCCAACCTCAAGTGTTTACCATGAACATACTTCATGAAAAATTAAGTACACTCTAAACAAGATAAATGTTTAACTGTCCTATTTAACTGAAGTAATAAAGCACTCACTAGCCATAGGATCTGCTCCAGGAGAGAGTACAAACACCAGTGGAATGGTGCAGTTGGAGTCACTGTAGCTCTTACTGAGGTCAAATGGAGGTGGTTCAACAAATCTCTTTCCCAATTTGTCAGTCACAAATTTGCTGATTGCTGGCTCAATCTTTGAAGAAAGGATAAAGTGAAATTAAAATAACTGGGCAAAAAATTTCTGTGAGTGATGTGCTGCATTTATTACTTTTTAATGACTATGATAAGAACATGTCAATTTCAAACTCAATGAGAACTCACTTTATCAGGTCTAAGGCCTCGGTAAATGATAATTTTTTGAAGTTCATTGAGTTTATCACACCAGGGCTTGGGCAAAGCTGTGTTGTATGGCTCCTTGCTGTCATAAATTGGCAGGAAAATCTCAGGACTCTTAATGAAGCTCTCCCTATATTTAGTCAAAGGAATGTGTCAGTATCAGCTGCAGAAGCATTGATATGTAACATTTCAGTCATTTCAGAAGGCATAGCAGAGACTTCATACTTGAGGCCCTCAAGGGCAGGAAGATCACTGGCCCGGCAGATCTCATCCCAGCTCTTGTCAGGCAACCAGTTTGGATCAGGGTTGGCAACGTTGTTCTGTAGACCCACACCTCCAGTGAGCAGGAACATAAATTCAGAGTACTCGATCTCCTTCTTAGCCCTTAGAAAGATCAAGTTTAGTGCACAGATTCAATCAAGACCATATATACTTGGACATAAGTTTAATCATGCTTTTATGAAATCTGACAGTAATATGACAGCGTTGCTTTTATCTAGTAATATTCAAGACTGTACTAAAGTTTGAACTTACAGCAGTAGGTTAGAACAGAGCAGGAACGAGAAGAGGAGTTTGTCCTTCTCAAACAGTGAACGGCACACGTTGCAGTACAGGTTATAGGTGAAATGATCAATCAGGTATCTGAGTCTCTTCTCTAGATTCTTTGATTTATTGCTGTGAAATCCATATGCACAATAAATGCAAATGCAAATAAAAATGATTGATGCAGAATTTTTTAACTCATGTGCAGTTATTCCCCACCTGTCATGTATGGAGTTGACATAGAGGTTGACAAACCAGTTGAGAGAGTATTGATACATGGGGTCGATGTTGGCCAGGTCTGCGATACTAAAGAAGAGGATGGAGGAGTGCTTAGCAATGGCTCTGTAGCCTTCCCTCGACTCAGCTATTTCAATCTCAGTCTTCTCTGCGATCTGAATATTCACAGAAAGGCACAGAGGTCAAACCAGAAACTCTCATGGCGTTAATAAAGGGATTTCATCTAAACCAGCTCTTTAATGCACTACACCTGCTGTTTTTTAGTTATCTCATTAGACATGATCTTGGCAGCATCCAGGATCTGGATGGCACTCTCGTCTTCCAAGATGTTCCCCTCTGAGGACTGCAGAGTTTCAAGGATTTGGTCCTCGATCTCCTTAAGCTGCTTCTTATTGGCTGCAGACTGAAGAATCAGGGCATTTCTCTCCTCTTCTAATTCAGGCCTGAGGGAAAACAGAAGAGAAGTACTGTATCTTACAGGCAAAGACACTAATTCCGAAATATATTTTTCAGGAAAACAAAGGAATAAAATCAGAATCACCTCTCTTTTGCTACCACAATGCCAAGTAGCTGGTCTTCAAGGCCCTCTGGCGTAATCATGAAGTTAAGCAGACATACTTTGGTAGCTAGCTCAGGCAGGTAATGAGGGTTCCTCAGCTTTGTAGAGATGTAAAAGCGGAAGTCACTCGAATACTCAATTACACTTTCGCCCAATCTGATACAGTCCACACCCCCTACAAAAAGAAAGCAGGAACTCACTTTGACTTTCAACCCCTCTTTGAGAGTCAAATTAATCATGTAATCAAAATAATCTTTAAACAAGAACTTATTTAAAAGAGTTGTTTAAGTAAAACACCTTGCTTGAAAACTTGTTTGAGGAGCAGAGGCTCTAAGGAAGGATCGAGCTCCTCTCCTACGTTCTCCAGCAGCAGTGGAGTACCAAACTGGATGCAGTTCTCAAGTGTTCTCATGTAGTCGGCATCAGTTAGCTTGATCACATTCAGGTTATGCTCCCGTTCTGAGTTTTTCACCCATTTGTTGGCCTGACCCTGAGGATCTATCATTAACGGCCTGGCAAAGAGAAAATCGGGTGGTAAAACATAACGCTTTGGTTCTAAAGTCAGAAGAAAAGACTTGTCATTATTTGTAACACAAGATTTCGAAATTATTTGGCTTTGTTGAGTCATACCATCTTCTGGAGTTGCTCACTATAACACCATTATCAATGGAGAAGCTGTCGGTGGGAAGACCAGCAATATTCCAGGCCCTGATCTTGATTGGATCACCAAGTGTCTTACTTAGAGAGAAGTCATCAGAGGATGGGATCTTCTTGGACTGAGTAGAATGAAAACATTGAATAAACGACACTAAATATTCATTTGCAAACAAGACCAGTCTTCACTGAGATGAGCAGTGCAATACCTTGCAGAGCGTGGCCCACATTTTAATACAGTCATGGCGGAAGCTGGCAGTGAAAGCTCCCAGGTAAGCAATAACACCAGCAGATATTAGCACATCACCTGTCAAGTTATCATATGTGCACTGAAGGTCATTGGCTGCTTTCGACCACCTATGTAGAAATACAGGGACGCATACTCTGTTGGCTCAAATATAGGAATTAACTGACAGCATAGATTTCTAAGATTTGGTTGTAGTTGATTGAAACCTGGATTTTTCTCCTCCTAAACCTCCAATTAGCTTCTCGGCTCTCTCCAGCTTGCGAGCACAGAGGTCCACCTGGAACTCCAGCTGAGCTTTCTCTTCAGTCTTTTCCTCCAAAGTCTTCTGCAGTGAGGCCAGACGATCCTCCACCTCCTTTAGCTCTGCCCTCTTCTGGTTTAGCAGGGCCATAGTGGTGGCCAGGGATTCCTGGGCTACAATAAGGTTGGCTTTCTTAGGTGCCACCACCTAAGAGAGAAAATTATTTTAATCTCATTAAGAGGTATGGGGGAAGTCAAAAGTGCATGTGGATACTAAATTATTAAGGGGGAAGTCGTGGCCTAATGGTTAGAGAGTCGGACTCGTAACCCAAAGGTTGCGGGTTCGAGTCTCGTACTGGCAGGGATTGTAGGTGGGGGGAGTGAATGTACAGCGCTTTTTCCCACCTTCAATACCACGACTGAGGTGCCCTTGAGCAAGGCACCGAAGCCCCAACTGCTCCCCGGGTGCCGCAGCAGTGTGTGTGTTCACTGCTGTGTGTGTGCACTTTGGATGGTTTAAATGCAGAGCACTAATTCCAAGTCACGTCACGTATGAAACAATAAAAAAAGTATAGATTTCCTTATAATAGAAAGAAATATGAAAGCAAAACAACATAAAACTTAACTATTTGTATGTAACTATCTAATAATTGTTGTAGAGAAGGAAACTACTGTTACTGGTGAGAGATACAGATGAGGGTCTATCTACCTTTGCCACTCTGTCATAAACCTCCATTGCAGTGATCCATCTGCAAAGCCCCTCAGCTGCAGATGAGGCCTTGGCCACTTTGGTGGGGTCAAAGTCAGGGTTGGTCATGTACTCACTACGGATTTTATGCATCACTTGAGCCTGTCACAAAACAACACCATTAAAATACATCAACTGCAGTGTTACGAAACAACCTACTGTACACACCCTACATAACAAAAAAGACTTACAGGGATGTTGTCTTTGTCATACTCCTTCAGATCTTTGAGGAAATTCATGTCCCCTAGCAGCTTCTTGCTTGGACCCCAGTAGTCAAGAATCTATCAGAATAGATATCATGCTGTCAGAAAAAAACAAAAACAAAGAAAGCTCTAGTCATGTGACCTGTCTAGACTCGCTTTTGACCTTCTGTCCGGTTCCAGCAGGATCATTGATCTTCTCTGGTTTGATGTCCTTCATTACACACACCGCTGCCATCACTAGCTTCACTCCTGATGGAGGGTTCTTCATTGATTTTACAATGGTCACATCAGCTGGCTGAAATCACAAATCAACCCACACCTTTTATAATAATCTATAATTTTATAAACCACAATTTCCAACATTAAATCATACATGAATAATTATAGGGCTTTATCGATATTCTTTAAAAATTCTGGGTAGGGTTCGATATAATCCCAAAGTATTAAATTTCTGCAATTCTGCATTCAGCATGACCTGATTAACATACTTACATGTATATTTTTTAGATAATTATCATTATAGATTTTTTGTAAAATGTTTAAATGTTCCCCGTGTCCGAATATGCGGACTTTCTTACGATATAGTGTGAAAAGCACTATGTAAAATAGGTAGTTGACCTTGAGTGTGTCTAGGGCAGACAGTGCAGCCTCCATTGCAGGGATGGCCTCGGCCAAGTCACTCTCACACTCATTCTTCAAAGCCTGGGCTTCATTTGCTTTTAGAGTAGCTGTTTCTTCATCCACACGGACAAGTTTGCTTTTTGCCTCAACCTCCACTGACTCAACCTCTATCACCTGAGAAGAGAAACATGTAGCTAAAACATGCAGGCAAACGTTTATCAAAATTAAGATAACATACCTGAAATACTACTATAGGAACAACAGAAAAACTGTAAATCTATTCAATGGTAGTACAAAATGAACATTTGCTTTAAACACAGTACTGTAAGATAGATGCCAATGTTTCTTACTTTCATTATTTTGGTGTTGTCAATCTTAGCCTGTTCTAGTTTAGGCTGCAGGTCCACCAGCTCCTTCTTCATTTCACTCACCTAAACCAGCATAAATGCATTAAAATGTGTGCTGTCAAACAATTAATTGGCCGGGTTGTTTCAACCCAACTTTGGGTCAAATATGGACTAACCCAACAGTTGGGTAAAATTTTTACATAAAATTTTTTACTCAAAAGTTGGGTTAGGCCATATTTGACCCAAAGTTTGGTTGAAACAACCCAGCATTTTTTTAGAGTGTATAGTGATTTATCCTATATAGTGCTTGCATAAAGCAAGTAGTGCATACAAAGATACGTAACAGCTAAATTACAGGTGTAAGTCATTGTAAGCCCCTTTTGAGGCACGCGCAAGCCCCCCCCCAGTTATATATTTAAAAAAAACAAGTGGGCTCCCCCAAAGACCACGGTATAGTTCGAACACTGCACACATGCACATATACAGTATATTGTGAAAATAATATTTCCATGTATTTCCATGCATATATTTATATAATATATAAATATATTTAATATATAAACATAACATATTTGTCTTAAATATATATTTGCATGTGTGTGTATTTATTTATACATAATAATAGTACACACATATATTATGTAAACAAAAACTTTTATTTTGGATGCAATTAATTGTGATTAATCGTTTGACAGCACTAATTAAAATCATATTTCTGCCTCACTGACCATGATTAAAAAGGCTGTGAAAAAGATCTATTTTAGCACATTAATTAATAGACACATTACCTGAGACTCTGCAAAAGCCAGTTTGTCCAATCCATTTGTATATCTGTTTTTAGCACTCATAACAGTGTCTCGTTTTTGAGTGAGAAGAAGTCTGAAGGCAGCTATGAGCTCCAAGTAGGAAGTAGGAGTCACATAGTTATGGCGGCCCAGCTCTGACAAAAACCTGCAAAGATTACATAATTTTATAATCAATTGTGTTCTACAAGCCACAAGTAAAATAAACTGTTCTGTCATCATTTACTCACCTATTTTCCGTGAATTTTCTAGGAACTCCCCCTTTAACAGATCATACTAACTTTGATATAAACATCATACCTGTGAGACAGATCAATAGCAGAAGTGTGGAAGGTCTTGCAGATTGGCACGATTTCCTGTCGCTCAAGATCACTCAGCTCCAGTGTCTCCAAGAACTTATTAGCCACTCGCTCCAAAGCTTCTTCAGGCCATGGCTTGGGAGATCAGAAACTAAACTGTAACTTCACTTTCAGAGGAGGTTTATATTCAAAACTGGCTTAATTGGTGATTTTTTTATTTATAACATGAATAGAAGCAGTTAATTTAAAAGTTTCTCCAAACACAACAAGAAAATGCTTAACCATCTCTTCACTGTTCTAGCCAACCTCACCTGAAACCAATCTATGGTGCAGCAGTTAATCAGGGAAGGGAACTGTCTCAGGCGGTTTCGGAAGGCATCTCCTATTGGGCTGAAGGCCGCTACTATATGTAGGTTCTCTCTGCAGCGAGTCACAAAATAAGCAAACAGAGCCAGAGGGCTGAACTCCACATTTTTATTCCCAGCTTGAGCAATGGGACGTACAGCCTGAAGAGGATACAGAGAAAAACACCGGAAAATAAAATAATAAAACAATATAGGTCTCTACACATCAATAAGTTTTTATATGATAATTGTATCTTACCTCCATGATTTCTTGCTTTTCATCCACAGCAAAGATGTTTGGTACCTCTCCTGTGTTTAAAATGCTGTCCACATCTTCTAAAAAGGCTTCATCCTTTATCTGAGCATCAGTGAGCAGGAAGACCATTTTCTGGCCCTTTACTCCAGCATTCTTCATCAGGCGCTAGACAACACAAAATCCATTAGTGGGCACATTTGACTTCTAAATATCTTCATGCTGCTCTTTTCCATACAACCGTTCAAAGTTACCAGGGGCTGTCAAGCTCCAAAAATATTGCAATGAATACTTGCAATATTGCACACAAGTAGTGCTTTAATGGTGTTTGTTGACATCCCCTGGTTGAAACAAATTGTCACATGGATTCGAGCTGCATGAAGATTTATCACAAAAAAAAAATCTTCTTTTGAGCTTCACTCAAACAATAACAGCATACAAGCTTGGAATGACATGATGGTGAGTAAATAATGAAAAATTTTAATTTTGTTTAATTACCCCATACCTTTAGATCATCTCTCCATTCATTCATGCCATAGCTTTTGGAGATCTCAGGCTGGAACAGAGTCATATTAGCCATAAAAGTGGCAAGCCTGGTGATGGACTGGCGGCCACTGCCTCCAACTCCAACCAACAAAGCATTTCCCCCTGGCTGTTTTAACACACGGCTGATCCTGGACAGGTGCTCCAGGACATAACTACACAAATGAACAAGGGAGACAATCAATCAAAAATGTCACACTTCTGCTCTCTTAAAAGTATTGTTCACACAGAAATAAAAATTGTGTCACCACATACTCACCCTCATGTCTTGCCAAACCTGTATGAATTTCTTTCTTCTGTGGAACACAAAAAAAGATACTTCGAAGAATGTTGGTAGTTAAACAGTTTCAGTTTCTAATAACTTCCACTGTATGGACAAACAATGCAATGGAAGTCAATGAGAACCAAAACTGTCTGGTTATCAACAATCATCAAAACGTCTTCTATTGGGTTCCACCAAAAAAAAAAAAGTAAGCCATACAGTTTTGAAATTTCATGAGGGTGAGTAAATGATGACAGAATGTTCATTTTTGGATAGACTATTCATTTAAGATGATTCCTGTTGGAAAATTGCAGTATGTGGCATCATGCACTAAAGCGTAAACAGCTTTTTAAAAGTTACCGGAATATGACCAAGTTCATGCGGTTCTTGTGGGTTTGGTTGTACTCTTCCAGACAGGCTTCTACCACCTCACTGAAGCGCTCCATGGAGGGAACCTCTGCATACAGCCTCTCACTTTCATCCACGTCAGGGGTCATATAATCTCCAAATAACAAATTCCTCATATTCTCCTCACAAATCTGAGGAAAAACAACAGGAAAAAAAAAACTAACCATTTTGGTTTCATATGATTAAAATTGACTTTGTATTCATCTCTGGAAAGCAAGGCAGTATTTTTGTCCTACTAAATTAAGGCTTTTTCATTAAAAATATATACATTTTGTTATAACTTGACATTTATTTTAGAAAGTTGCCTAAGATATTAAGATAATACATACTAAATTACTGTAATTTTAAGTAATCATTTAATGAATGAGAAATTCTAAAGAAGCCTTGGATGTTTTTTTTAACGTACAGGTTTGTTACCATCCTGAAGATGTTCAAAGACTGTGTCAAAGTTTTCCTTGAAGTGCTCCTTCACAATATTGCTTATGAGTGAGAAGAGCCAGGCTCGGTCCTGGTCATCCACAAGGCGATCATAGAAGATGCGGTACAATTCGTGTACGAAAAGCCTGATCATTGTTCGCTTGTTTGCAAGTGATTCCTTCTTCAGTAGCAGGCAGCCCTGCACTACTCGTGAGAAATCTCTTAGGTTGAAAGTGTAATGAGACTTAGCTGGGGTGGGAAGGAGACTTTCTATAGCCTTTTTGTAAACCTATTTCACACAGAACACAGAATTACACAATATAAATTAATACAGAAAAAAACAAACAAGTGATTTATATACCATATACCAATATACCATTCAAGAGTTTAGTCTGAGTAAGCCTTTGCTTTTTAAAAGAAAGAAATTAATAATTTTATTCAGCAAGGATGCATTAAATCACAGGAATAAATTACATTTCAAAATATATTCAAATAGAAAACAGTTAAGTTGTAGAATATCACAAAATGACTGTTTTCTTTGTGAGAATAAAAGACTTCTTTCAAAAACATTAAAAAACCATTCCAACTTTTGAACGGTACTTTATATACTGTACATGACTTACCTCAAGTGTTGCAGTGACTATCTGATTGCCAATCGGGAAGCAGTCAGATGGGAAGTCATTGGTCCGGAGGTAAAATGTCACAACATTAGAGAAAATGCGCACCATGGTCTCATCACTGAATGAATTGATGCTGCAGATGTTAAAATGGCGTAGAAAACGAGGAGTTACTGCATTCCTCCCACCACCAGGGGGTCCCATGGCAGCGATCAGTTGCAGGTCCATAAGGGTGATTTTTGAGGTGTCCTTAAGGTCATACCTACAACATAAGGACTCTATTACAGAGTTCTATAAGCTCAGCTCTATAACAGCACATAAGAGCAAAGAGTAAAAAGACTAGGACAGATAACTGATTTATAGTGTATTCAAGTTTTCATTTACCAGTTCCCATGGTCAAAATACTGACGAAGCAGCTCAATTGGGGGTTGTGCACCAAACACCTCTTTTGCTGGCATATTCATGTCATCCACAAAGATGATGCATTTCTTTCCCATGGGAGGTCCATACACTCCCTTTCGCCTCTTGTCTAGTCTGGACATAATAATGTTCTAGAGGATAAAGAGAGCACTTGTGTTATAGAAAAATACTACTGAAAAATTAAATGGATTAATTTCAACAATATATTGACTGTATGGTGAGTAGGAAGTATCCTGGTGGTTACCTGCGTCTGATTGGCACTGGTGCGAGCAGAGAAGTTGACGAAGAAGGGAAGGAAGAGTTCTTTGTCGAGATTGTTCATTAGTTTTTCTTTCACATAAACAGACTTTCCTGTGCCTGTGGGGCCGACGAGCAAAAGAGGCCTAAATCAAAGTGAAAAACAAGAAAAATGTTTAACAATTTTGGGTCAATAAAACAAATTAAAATGAATATAAGTTAGTGCAGTGGTTATAAAGCGGGGGTTCAGCAAATTTCCAAAGTCGTTGCAGGATGACTTAAAAGTATTTAAATTAATAAATTATTATTAATATATTAAAATAATGCAACTCTATTGTAAATTAAAATGTTTGAAAAAACTAAATCAAGATGTAACCTTAAAAAAAACCAAAATCATATTTCTTTCTCCCCTCAAAACCCACTGGTTTAATGTTTGTCAAGATATTAAAATAGAATACTTACATCCCATACTGAATGCAGAGATCCATTAAGTAAGTATATCGCACAGTGTCAATTGTGGGAACAATGATGTCCTGTACTTTGGTATTCTTGTCACCTAATAGTGCATTTCTGATCGACTCATTCCAGTGGACCCAACGACCTTTTCCTTTGAACTAATTTGAAGTAAAAAGAGTAATTTTCCAGAGTAATATCTCTCAAATTGGCATACTACTGCATTACTATATACCAACCTCATAACTGTAGTCATAGACAAGACCTTTCTCTTCAAATGGACACTCCCATTTAGACACAGCAGCAGGTATGGGGTAGTTTTCTGCCTTTCCTGAAATTATTTCTCTCAAAAACTGATCAAATCGACTGCGGCTGTCTGTATCACAGCATCCACCGACAGACCAAACCAGGGCAAAGGCAAAAGCTGCCTGCATAGGCCAGAATAATTCATGTTTACAAATTTAACTGCATTCTGATGAGTTGTACATTGTACCTTTTACATGAATAATTACCATGATCCATGTACGTATGTTTTTGTTCCCTGGATCTTCATCTAAAGGCCCAGTCAGCAGCATCTCAAAGAGTCGCGTGAGAGACACAACAGTATTACTGTTGCTGGTGGGAATGACCTCCTGGAATATTAAATTCAATGAGCTCTGACTGATTTGTTGACAACGTCTAAGATCAAAAATAATCTAATGTGATTATGCTATAAGCAATTCATTATGTAAAACAATTACCCGACACTGTTTGCGTAATAAAACAAGTGCAGGAGGAAGTAACCACTCAAAGAGCTGCTGCAGTAATGTGGAATTGTCTTGTGACTGAAGTGGGTCAGGAAGTGTTCTCATCCATGATAGGACCAGAGGAGTCCATCCTAGCTGAGATGGCTCCATGTAGATCATTCCACAACGACTCACTGTGGCTGGCTAATTCAGGAATTAAAAATTGTTAGTACAATATAGATAATGAAGGCTGAAGTGGTTTTGAATTTGCTTCATATATGGATAGTGCGTAGGTTTAATATTCAATAATGAGATAGGCTGACTCACAGAGGCTTGTGACAGATCCATGGCCTCAAAAATCAGACTCATCTGATTGGACATCTGGATAATCTCCCCACTCATGAGGCATAGCTAAAATGTAACAAAATTTCAGTTATTATATACATGTTATTTACATGATAGGAAGATCTGCTATCATGTAGCATATCCATCGATAGATATGCTATCATGTCATCCTAAAATAATGTTAACTTGCCTTTTTGTTGTCATCCAGCACAGTGTTCATGCTCTCAATCCAAAGCGTGTCTATGGGGCCATCGAACACCACCCATTTCCTGTCTGGGGTGTCACTTGAGGCAAATTCTCGAAAGCTGTTTGCCACAATCCCATCTGTCCACTAATAAAATAAAAATGCACAAGTAAAAAAAAAAAGCACAAATAAACAAACAGTTGCTTTTTATAATATGATGCAGAAACCAAGCTCCTACCTCATGGGAGACAGGATCAAACTGACCAAACACTTGGCCCATCGTTATAGATTTAGGATTGACAGTTTGATACACAACTTTTTCTTCCTCATTATAGCCCCTCTCATTCATCAGGGTCAAAGTATCAGCAAGAACATGAAGTACTTTGGTTTTTCCAGCAAATGGTTCTCCAACAAGCATGAACCTATGGAATAATGTATTATACAATGTATTATGAAAATGCATGGATAAAAATTACTATAACATTAATGTAAAATAAAATGTAATATTACATTTGCATTTAGAATGACATATTTTACATTACCAGTTTAAATATTATTGGTAAGGGAAATACCAACTTACCCATGACGAACTATCATCATCTCATAAGTTTGAATTATTTTGTCCAAGAAAACCTTTACAGGTTGCACATTGTGATTTTTGCTGCACTCTTGAGCACATTCCAGGAATAACTATTGCATATGAACAAAATGTAATTAAAATATTGTATTCATCATTACAAATCTAAATTAAAAACATTAAGCAAAGTGTACCTTATAATCTGCCACAGGTAGTGAAATTCCTGGGAACAGGTCACTAGTGATTCCATTGAAAAGAGGGATATCATGGGAGAGAAACTTGGGCTCATTTACATCCTTGATGGACCGTAGAAGCTAAAACAAAGAGAGGGTAATGTATCTGATTTTAACTAGCTTTTGGTATAAGACACTGGGTTAACTAGACTTCCATTTCATTAACTTACAAGTATATCCTCATTTTCATCTGGAAATTTGAGTTTGAGATTCCCAGCAGCCACCAGCACTGCTTTAACAGCTCTCATCCCATAGTCATAGTGGAACTGAGAAGACAGCTGCTCAGAGCACAGTCTGTAGGTCATCACAATCTTCACTGAGAGAGGCTTAGCATTGAGGAAGCCATACGAGTACAAGGAGATCTCAGCGATCAGTGCATAGTTAGGCACCATCATGGCCACTGTCCTAAACAAGACCTAAACAAAAATAACATGAACATAGAACAGTAAAGTTAAAGCCATGTTAGATAACGTGATCTTAATGAAACAATTTACCCATAATACACACAAAAAAACACCTTGAGGTTATCAGGGAGTTCAGATCGGCCAGCGTATCCAGGGTTCATGGTGATGGCCACAAAACAGTTGGGGTTGAGGCGTAACTCCGTTCCCTCAAAGTCAAAATACTCAAGTTTCATTTCTATGGCCCTCTGAATGCATAGGATCTGCTGAGCCACCACAGACAGCACCTCCAACTCAATCCGGTTAAATTCGTCAAAGCATGCCCAGGCACCAGAAGACGCCAATCCCTTGAAGAACTATAAAAGAATATTCAGGCAAACGCTGACTTGAGATTTTATATGAGAGTTTATGTTATTTACAGAGCCCATTCAGCAAATGCTAGATAAACTGATGATTATAGCCTAATGAAATTTGAGTGCAAGAGATGACCGTGCTAAAGTTTCTGAGTTTTGACAAGTCCTTGAACATAATTCTAGCTCTTCATTTGAAACAAGACCCTCTCACCTTCCCCATGGCTAGATAGTCAAGGCCATCTGAGCAGTTAAACACCACACACTGCACAGCAAGGGCTTTGGCCAGATCTTTGGTGGTCTCAGTTTTGCCTGTGCCTGCGGGTCCTTCAGGAGCTCCACCCAAATTCAAATAAAATGCTCCAATCTTTAAAAGAGGACAATAAACCAGATATCAGAAAAGGAAATAACTATGCCTCAAACATAATAAATATGTAGCTGGCATGATTAGTGTTAATTTAATAAATAAATTGTCACAACTATTTGAGTATTTTCTGTATTCTCATAACATAATAGCAAAGCATAATAAATAGCATAAAATAAATTTGCCCTTTAATATACCAAAGTTCGGTAACATCTGTCTGTCAACGGTGTGATGACCAAGCGAGGAGAGTTTCCAAGGTATTCATAAGCATACTTGACATCACAGTTTATAATGCGGACACGGACATTGTCACCAGCCCAATAGTAACGTAGCTGAGCAAGCCACTGGAAATCTGTCTCACTAGAAACTCCTGAAATGGATATTGAAAGTTAAAAGTTTTTAAATGAAAAAGAACAAACTGTACAATACAGTAACCACAAATTCAAATAATGATGTCATGCAATACAGAAACTTTTTTTTTTCACAAAACAGAAGAATGCTTTTTAAAATTCATAATATCAAAGCAGCTAGGCAGATTAATCAAAACAAGAGAACCTTTCTCTATCATCTCCATGACCACATCCCTGGCATGCACATCTATGGTCACTAGGGCCCCCAGAGTGGTGCGTGTCTGCTTGGACAGCTTCCCCCTCACCAGTTCCACGATATCATTCAGCTGATTCTGCAGCTGCTTATGGTAGTTCTTCAGACCCTATGAAATCATTCAGATCAATATCTTTGGTACACAGTTAACAGAATCCAATGGTCCACTGATATTCAGAGTGAATTCCTTACATTAGCACCACTCCTGATGGCCTCATGCACCTCCAGCGTCCAGTACAACTGTGAAGTACAGAGGACCACCTGTCCAGGCCACTCACGTACCCACTGACTCCTTTTAATCTCTGGATAAGCCTGAACACATTCAAGACAGTAACCTGGTGCATAAAAAGTAATAAAGACCAAAAGTTGACACAAAAAAATACAAATGGGAACTTGAGTCTTACCAGTCTGGAGCGATTGATCACATCCCTGATGCTTCTCAGCATGATGTCTTCCACCTGCACCAGCCACTTCTCCACAGCTCCTCGTGCCTCAGACGTAGAGATCAGCTGGATGAGCTCCACACGCTCCCCCTCACTGCTGTACATGGCCTGGATGTCCAAGTTAGGCAGGAAGTCCAGTTTGGCGATGCCCTCAAAACATTTCTTTAAGTGAGGCTGCACTCGCATGGGATCTTTGGTTTCTGAGAGAATCTCCAGCATCTCATCATTTGACAGGAAAAAGAATCTATAGAGTGTGAAAAGGAAATACTGATAAACAACACTGAGGATATATGGCATGACAGTTCGAAAGTATGGCACAATGTACTAACTTAAAGGTGAAGTGTGCAGTGTTGTTATTAAAACTAAGCAAGAAACTATTAAAATTGTTTTTTGAAGTAAAATATAAATATTAGCAGAAAAAAGGAGAAATGTTGCTTTGGAAAATAACTGAAATAAGTTTAAGCTGAAATACTAAAATTACTAAAACTAAAATAAAATGAAAAATGAATAAATTAAAACAAAATACATTAAATAAAAATAAGAATTAGAAATAAAATTATATCTTTAAACTAAATATTTTTTTATAAAAATGATACAAATGACAAAAGCAATTAAATTAACAAAACAAACTAACGTTAAAATTGAAAATATAAAACTAAAATATTAATAAATGCTGTCATGATTACTAAAATAACACTTTGTGTAGCATCACTGATTGAAACTGCAAAAATAATAACTGTTTCCAAGTATGTTGTCTGCCACTGGTAAAAAAAAGTTAGCCCTGTCCCAAACTCACATCATTGGTTAAGCCAGTGTTGTTGTGGCAGAACTTGTAAGAATGATCAAACAAACAGCATGCTTTTAGTTGCAGTTTTCAGTAAAATCTACATATGAATGGCTTATTTTTAAAATTGAATTTTTTTTTTACTTTAGCTTAAAACATGCTAAATATTAAATATATTACCGTGGAAAAAACAGTCTTTTCTTTTCAAGGTATGCATTCAAGCCCTTCATAATGTTCTCAAGGAGGATGTAGGACTCTTGCAGTTTTTCAAACAATCCAGGCAGAGAAGTAGCAGCTAAAACCTGTGCAAATGAGAGGATTATTGGTTTTAGTTTTTTTCAAACATAAAAAACCCAATAAATGAGAACATAAGCTAGAACATAAGCAAAATTATTTCTAAACCTCCAGTTATTTTATTGTTTGTATTTAGTATATGTCATCACCTTTGGGTCCTTCACACAGTGAATCATGACCTCCTTCCAGTGTTTGTTTACAATCTGGAAGAGACGGCCCTCCTCAGGCATCTGCTTCATTATATCCTCAGAACTGAAGATGGGCTCAAGGTATAGCCACTGATGTTGTACCTTCAGCCACTCATCTATAGTGTCTTGGATACGGATCAAACGTTCCTCCCAGGTCTGGTTTAAAACAACAAAACTTGCTCACTATTCCTTGTCCATGATCAAGAAAACGTACAGAATATTTTTAGCTATTTTTAAAACTTTAGAGGTTTTTGAAGCAAGCTTATTTTGAAATCGTTTGTGATATTGGTTCACAATTTTGAATAAAACTAAATATACATTTTCATTCTCAAATAACTAATTACTCATTTCTTGAAATGCCCATCCCTCAACCTCGATCTCACCTTTATTTCTGTCTCAAAAGGCTTGATGAAAGGAGAGCCTCTCATAGTTTGGGTTTTCACTATCTGGTCATCCAGCATGGTTTGAATCTCATCCACAGAGGACAGGATGGACACGCCGGTGTCCCTGTATGGATGATATTGAAATGACACCGTATCCCAAACCTCCATCATATTCTGCATGGCCCTCTCCAGAGCGAATTCCTGAAAGTGAAATTTCCAAAAAGATGTGAGTTGTTTTGTCTCTTTATGGCATATAACTGCATACAGGAACTGCAATAAATCATACGGGTGTTGATTCACAGTGTTATTACTTTGCTGGCTCCTGCACTGATGTTCTCAAACAGTTCCAGGTATGGGGTGAGGTTCTGTTTAAGGATTTTGCGCAGCGTGCTTCCAGAGTCAGGGGTCAAGTCATTGCCTGCAATTTCTGACATTTGCTCCCAGTGTCGAGGTCTGATGCCGGGGTTACACATGATGGACACCAATGGAATGTACTCCTAAGAATAGGAAATAATTTTAAAGGGACAATTCACCCAAAAATCTAAATGATGTGATAACACTGTTAATTGTTTAATAGGATGTAAACACTACCTTGAACTCTTTGACTTGCTCCACAACACTGGTGCAAATGAGAATAGTGGCACTCTCCTGTTTGTCCTCCTCCTCTTTGGGCTTCCTCTTTAGTCCTGCTATTTTCTCCTTCTCTTGCTCTGCCTTCTTCTGTTTCTGCTGGAAGAACTTCTGCATCTTGTATATTTCTCTGAAGTACTCCTCAACCTCCAGCTCTATACTCTCCCCGTTCAAATCCAAGAAAGACCCGTCCATCCATCTACACTCAGATGACATGATAAGATGTCATGCTTTATAACATTAATCAAGTTCTTGGAGAGAAAAGGAAACTGTCTGAGAATAGTGAAAACTAGGTGATCCATTATAATAATTGGATAAGAAGAATATGATACCTCTTTCTTGTGCGTTGCCATTTCAGAACCAAGTTGAAGAGCTTCTGATAGGGCTCAATAGATTCCTTTATCACCTCCACCTCTGGGTATGATGTTTGGTCCCATTTGTAAAGGGCTTCTTCTTTGTTGATAAAGACAATTGATTCCTCAGTGTCCTGAATTCTTTTCTGCACTGTTCTCACATCAGAAGCATACTGGAAACGAGAGGAAGTATTACAATATAAATCCCTGATTTCTTTCAGAAGTCAAGTAATCATGCCAGATCAGGTCAAATAAATAATTTAGCCCAAATAGAAAACTTTGACATCCTTTTCTCACCTTCATGTCATGTGTTTCATAAAAGAAAGAAATAATATGGGATTGAAATGATGTGACTGAGTAAATTATATTTGCTGACAAAATTTTCATTTTATGCCAACTGTTATTTTAACTGGACAAATCAACGGAAGATTTCAATTTGTAATATACCTGTTGCATCATATCAAGTTCAGAGCATTGTGCAAATTCCTCCATCCTGCGGCCTACTTTCTCTAGCTCTAGAAGCAGCTTCTCTCTTCGACCTTGAAGTTCTTGTTGACCCTTCTGCTTGGCTTCTTCCATCACCTACAACAACAGAGTGCATAAGTCCTTCTAACAGAAACAAGTCTGTATTTTTGATTTACTGTATGTCCTTTCAAAACATCACCTCATCACTTTGATCGAAGATCGGGTAAATGTTTTGTGGCCAGAGCAGTATTGTGGCATTCAGTTCAAGATGCTCTGCATCAAAAATATGTACATCCATCAAATAATTCATCCTGTGTTGTGCTTCCTAGAAAAAGTAATATAAAAAGTTATTTGATTTGTTATTCACAGTAAGAACATTTAAAATAAATAGTTTTGAGGTACCCACCGTTATCCTATTGTTGAGCTCCTCTATTCCCTTGGTTTTCACATGACCAATGTAAGTAATCATTTCCATCATGTCCTCTGTTGTTTCAGGCACTTTTAAAGCCCTGTCCCGAATAGCCTCAAACTCTTTACAAATCCTGAAAAAAAAATTCAGATATATACATCGCAGATCTAAAGAGAAATTAGACAAAGAGATAGTTTATCTAAAAATGTCACAGGTTTTAGAAGACATAAAAGGGTGAATAAATGATGATAGAATTGGAGTGAAATGTTCCTAATACATTGGCAAAAACAACTCAAGCACTGAACTTACTGAAGACTGCATTGATGGTGTGAACTAACAAGCTTCCCCACAATGATTTCGGAAAGGGTGTTCGCTTTCTTTGCAAGTCCTTGTTTGAGCTCCTCACAGTCCAGTTGGACCATGTCAAAATGGATCAGAGAGGGAAGACCAGAGATCTCTTGCGACAATGCCTGAAACCGTTCCACTTGCTGACATGTGATATATGAACACACAGACATGTAGTATTCAACAGATTATACACAAAAAAATAAAACAGACACCTTAGTATATAAGTAAAAATAAATTTCTGTTCAAAACTTTGGGGTAAGTAATATTTCTTTTGAACGTATTTAATTAGAACTTTAAAAAAATATATTAAAAATGAATCTTCTGAACTTTCCATCATCAATATAATTACATAAAATAAATTAAATTAAATTATAATTACATTAAATTAAATTAGAATATATTAAAAAAGAAAACATCTATTTTAAATTGTAATAATGTTTCACAATAATACTGTTTTTACTATATTTCTGATTAAATAGATGCAGTCTTGGTAAGCATAAGAGACTTCTTTTAAAAACATAAAAAAATACAATCTTACCAACCTCAAACTTTTGAACAGTAGTGTATATAATATATTGAATTAAACATAAGCTGACCTTGGTGTACTCATCAAAAGAATGCTCTTCTTCCATTAATGTCTCCACTTGAGACTGTGCCGTCCCATCGACTAACCAGTCATAGTTGTCAACTAAACAATATTCATGTAATTGAGCAGAATAATAGAGAGTCACAAAACACATTACACATTGTTCTATGTGGTTTTAACCCATTCATATGTGGTTGCTAAGGTGTTGCTAGGGTGTTTTGGGTTTTGCTTACCATAGCTCTGGAAGTGTTTGGCAGGTCCATCCAAGTTTATTCTTACAGCATTCCTAAGAGTGGTCTGTGCCCACATCTGAACATGATCTGGGAGCTTGGCATCCACTACAGAAATGTTGCCCTCTGCTAGCCATGCCTGGACCGTCTGCACTCTCTGTGGGACAGGCAGGACTTAATATCAAACATGAGCTCATAAACTCATCCTATCTGATTCACATAGTCAAAATAATTGTGCAACTGCACATCAATATATATTTCCCAACCTGCATGGTATTGCTGATCAGGTTTGCAATTTCAAGCACAGCCTCCTCTAGATCACGAAAATTAGGATAAAAATCCATCTTCTCATCATCAAATATTAAGTCCATCTTGAATAGGGGAAGCTTGCTGATGTTGAGGGGATCAAACAAGCTGACAAATGCCACCACACTCCTCTCAACTAGTGCCTTTAGCTAAAAAAGGGTAAACAAAACCAATTATTCCATTATCCTTAGTCAACATCAAAACATCAATAGTTGGAAAAAAAAACGCATAGACAATGATAGCAGATATAAAACTGTGTGACAAATAATACTCAGCTCACCTGATTGGATAAAAGCGTTGAGGCACAGTTGTAAAAGGAGTCAATCTTTTTGGGTTTGACTTTCTGCACAGTGTCTTTGCTGGTGAGCAGGTGAATGACTTTGGGGAACCAGGATTTCATGAGTCTGTCCTCTACCCTCTCGCACTCAACAGCCACTTTGTTCTTCAGACTTTCACAGTCTACAGGCCCTGTGGACCTTTATAGCAGGTTTCAAGATGTGCATTACACATTCAAATTTCAATTCATATGGATACTTGAATATACTTCTAAAATAAACAAAAAATCTTTTTTTTCAATGTTTTCAGTCTTAAAAGTCTAATTTAAAGTTTATTTATTATTATTTAAAAAGCAGCTATGTTTTTTTAAGTGTTTGTTAACTTTGAATTCATATGGATACTTGAATATACTTCTAAAATAAACAAAAAATCTTTTTTTCAATGTTTTCAGTCTTAAAAGTCTCATTTAAAGTTTATTTATTATTATTTAAAAAGCAGCTATGTTTTCTTAAGTGTTTGTTAACTTTAATCCACCAAATCAAATCAACATGCAGGAATTCATGTTACTGTCATGTCACATTAAAGCCATAAAACAGGACATTAGACCCTCATGGCAAGCGTTTTTATTTATTTTTTGACATTGTTCTATTTGATGGCTGAATGAAGAATCATTATTTATTTATTTTTGAAAGTGCATGGTGTAAATGTTTTCAATAATGTTTAAAGGGGTCATATGATGCGATTAAAAATTTTCCTTTCTCTTTGAAGTGTTACAAGCTCTTGGTGCATAAAGAAGATCTGTAAAATTGCAAAGACTAAAGTCTCAAATCCAAAGAGATATTCTTTATAAACGTTAAGAGTCAGCCACACCTACCTAAAACGGCTCGTTCTAACACGCCCCCACATATCTACATCACTATGTGGGAAGATTTGCATAACGCCGCCAAAATGTTCACACAAAGAAAGAAGGCGTAACTTTTATTCTCGCTGTAGTATTGTTGTTGCCACCGCCATGTCGTGAAGACTTTGTTTGGCCTAACAAAAGAGGACGATATCTGCGTCGTCATGCCTGGAGCTGATCCGTGCTGGTTGCCTTACCTATTGTAGATTCAGTCTTCCCAGCCTGGTGCAGGTCTACAATTTTGTTTCTGGTGTCCTTTGACAGCTCTTTGGTCTTGGCCATGGTGGAGTTTGGAGTGTGACTGTTTGAGGTTGTGGACAGGTGTCTTTTATACTGATAACGAGTTCAAACAGATGCCATTAATACAGGTAACGAGTGGAGGACAGAGGAGCCTCTTAAAGAAGAAGTTACAGGTCTGTGAGAGCCAGAAATCTTGCTTGTTTGTAGGTGACCAAATACTTATTTTACCGAGGAATTTACCAATTAATTCTTTAAAAATCCTACAATGTGATTTTCTGGATTTTTTTTCTCATTTTGTCTCTCATAGTTGAGGTATACCTATGATGAAAATTACAGGCCTCTCTCATCTTTTTAAGTGGGAGAACTTGCACAATTGGTGGCTGACTAAATACTTTTTTGCCCCACTGTATGCAGCCTTGCTGCTTGTGGTTTGAATTTGATTGTCAAAAGATTGATCCTTTTCATCATCTTGGACATACTTACTTGCCATTGACCCAAGCAACAAATATACAGCATGTAATCAGAAAATGAATGATTCCAGATAACAAACGTAACGGCAGTACCTGCAGTCTGAGAGATCAATAAGGAGCAGGTGGGAGAACGTGCTGTAACAAATATCAAGGACATTCTTCATGACTGGATGTAATATGTGTAGATTCTTCTGCATCTCTTTTCGACTCTGCACAAAGCTGTCATGCCATGGACAGGAGAAATCTAGAATTCTGGTGAAGCAAAACCAAGATCATAAGAACTGCCCTTTTATCAAGTACACTTCATAATCTGGCCGCTTTAAGATCATTAAGTTAAATAATGCTAGAATATTTACATTTGATGTATTATTATCTATTTACAATCTGCACACTTACTCAGCAGATCCGTTGCTCTCTTGAGAAATTGTGTCAGTTGACTGTGGATCTTTTAGTACAGTGCTTACTAGAAAAAAACATTAATACAACCTAATGAAAACCCAAAGGTTTAAGTTGCTCTATAAATAAAAACTTTAAAACACACACACGCGCGCACGCGCACACACACACACACACACACACACAAAAAAAAGATCTAGAATTTTTATTATTTTCAGTGAATATATACCAGAGCATCAATTGGACTCACCTCTGTGCTTGGTCATGACTCTGAGGTAGGTCTCACTGACCTCTTTGCATATGCCTTCAAGTAACTCTTGCCTGCCGGGCCCCTGGCGGAGCCGATGGGGCACACGGGCCAACATGGCATCCAGCCACTGCTGCTGAAAGGGTGCAACAGGACTTTGCTCAACACACTCTTTCAGGAACAAGTAGTTCATCTAGGAGAATATGGAGAGATAAGTATAAAACACAATGAAATTAAAAGACCCACCAGAAAAAAATAATAATAATGAGGCTCATTATGAGGTAAAAATAGCATACATATTGTTTCCTCTCTTCACTGATAATCTGGAAAACAACAATAAATAACATTATTAACAAATACAATACATCTACATGAGATTTTTTTCAATCGTATGGTGTATGAGATGTGTGATCAAGTGAAGAGTTCATACCGTTGAGGGAAGCTCTGGTTCAGGAGACGGAGGAGATGACGATCCTGCTTCCTTGGCCCGCATGTAAGCTAGCATTGCCCTGTCAACTCTAACACAATTGCAGATTTCACATTACAATATTACTCTACTATAATACATAACACCCCGTGACTTATGTGTGTAGTTGACATGTCACTTCAAGTATAAACAGCAACAGTATCCTAATGTTTTATCTAAAACTATGGCAAACATTTTTCTAATTTTTTTTATAATTATTACATGTCATTTTTAAGACCATGCATTAATTAAGTGGCCACTTTTTTTGAATGTGTACTTTAAAACATTAAAAATTAGTTTTAAGCAAACTGCAAATAAAAATTAACTTTAAGTGAACTGCAACAAAAAGGTGTTTACAAAAGTGAAACACTTAGAAAGTAATTGTACAGTAAGATTAAACATTTAAACATTTTACAGAGAAGTCTCTCATGCTCACCAAGGCTGCATTTATTATAAAATACAGTAAAAACAGCAATATTGTTAAAAAAAATTACATTATAAAATGGATAGTTCCGGTCCTTGATTCTGATTGGTTGAGCTGCGTTCTAAGCTGTTATAAATTACTCTACAAACATACACCTTTGTTTACTTTGTGTGTTGCTCGGCAACCACTTTGTTGCAAGCACAACTGTTTCTGAGGAACTACATTGTTTGGTGGAAGAATACAGTTTTTATTAATGTCATTACACTTTGCTTCGCGTCGTGCCTAACAACGCCCCTTAGCTGTTATAAATTCACTTTATAAAACGGATAGTTCCGGTCCTTGATTCTGATTGGCTGAGCCATGTTCGAAGCTGTTGTAAATTACTCTATAAACATACATCTTTGTTGCAACCACAACAACTGACTGTTGCAACCGCTTCGCGTCGTGCCTAACAACGCCCCTTAGCTGTTATAAATTCACTTTATAAAACGGATAGTTCCGGTGCTTGATTCTGATTGGCTGAGCCATGTTCGAAGCTGTTGTAAATTACTCTATAAACATACATCTTTGTTGCAACCACAACTGACTGTTGCAACCGCTTCGCGTCGTGCCTAACAACGCCCCTTAGCTGTTATAAAATGACTGTAAACCACGGCTTCTTGGGGCTTATTGCTTTAGTAAACCACGGCTTCTTGGGGCTTATTGCTTTAATTTAGAATGTTTGCTATTTTAATATATTTTAAAATGTAATTTATTTCTGTCAAAGCTGAAATTAGCAGCCATTACTCCAGTTTTCAGCCTCACATAAGAAATCATTCTTCCGAAAAGATTCGAATCGCTCAAGAAACATTTCTTATTATTATCAAGGTTGAAAACAGTTGTGCTGCTTAATATTTTTGCTGGAACTGTGATGCATTTTAAAGGATGCTTTAATGAACAGAAGGTTCAAAACAAAAGAGCATCATTTATTTGAAATCGAAATCTTGCCTTTACTGTGACTTTTGATCACTTTAATGAATCATTGCTGAGCAAAAGTACTATTTTATTTTGACTGACACCAAACTTTTGAACGGTAGCGTTTATTTTAATGTATGCATGCATATTTCAATCAAAATCTTTATCTTGAATAAAAATGCCTATGATAAAATGTCAACAGCCTATTAACAAAGTCAATAAAAACAGCAGCAACTCTCACATCATGTTGTGGAGCTGCTGCTGCTGCTGCTCGCTCCTCCTGTGCTGCAGGAGTTTTCTCCTCACGGCTAGTCTGCTCTCTGGAAGGCCTGACGCTCCCTCCTGGACCGGTGGGCTTGGGATAGGAGGCAGGACATTGTGCCTCCTCAAACCACCCACCTGGGACTGCAATGCACCAGCCGAGGTCGGCATTTCAGCGACTAAAAGAAAATACGATATTTGTTCCGTTTGGCATATATTATTAGGCTACTGTGTTTAAGAATTCTGGCGCATCATTCGCATACTCCAAAACAAAGTACTGTATTGAATCCTAAACTACAAATAATTATGGAAACTTAAAGTACAAATAAGTATGTAAAGTGAGTGATTAGGCATTTTACCGTTTACAGTAGCTTTGACGCGTCATTCGTACTCCTAACGGTATTTCTGCTCTGAGCTCCAAACTGACACAAGTTTGTTGCATTTGTGGAATTTCCGTCAACACATTGGTTGCCATGGATGCACAATCGGAAGTGCTTTGCTATCAGAGAACGCATTTTAGGACGGTCAGTAAGATATCTCTTAAAGGCATACTTCATTCCTAAATAAAAATGGACTCCAAACCTGTATGATTTTCTTTATTTTGTGTATTGCAAACGTGTAAGCATGTCAGTTCAGAGCACCGACACGTTAAACACAATGACAGACTCGTTCATCATTTAGCTTTTTTATTATAGAAAAATACGCAATAAAAGTAACATACTGTGAACTGTGAGTTAGGCTGTCAGTTTCCAAAATTCTGACGAACTTTTGTGTTTTACAGAAGAAAGAAAGTCAAGCGACTTTGGAACAAGGCATGAGGGTGAGTAAACAATGACATTTTCAATTTTAATTTAATTTATGCATTTAGCAGACAGTGCATTCAGCATAATACATTTTTTACCAGTATGTGTGTTCTCTGGGAATCGAACCCACGACCTTTTGCGCTGCTAACGCAATGCTCTACCACTGAGCCTCAGTATTATTATTATTATTATTATTAATTATTAAATATTATTAAATATAATATTTAATCTTTTTCAATATTATATTTTTAAGATGATGTCAACTAGGGTTTAAAACGTTCGAATAACGATAAATCCAAGCTATTTAATCTTTAAAGGACTCCAAAGCCCTTAATATTTTGTCTATATATTTTATCTGATTTATTTTTTTTAAATATATTTATTTTATTTTTTATAATCAGTGCTTCTCATTTCTTGTTAAATGTACTAGAGTATAATAAACTTATATTAAAATGTATATTTAATAGGTTTTCTATTTGCTACTTGTAATATATATTTTTATATATTTTTGAACCTTTAGAAAAAAAATTGCGTTTTATATTTTGTTTGAGGGGGACACCTACATTTTATTTAGAGGCCCAAAGTGAGAAAAAAGATTTGGTGCAGTTGTTGTTATTTACATGGCCAAAAAGTAAGACACAATCCTGATAGCTTGTAATGTAAATCACCAAGATCTTTATAACAGTATAGCAGACTACTTAAAATGCATATAAACATCAGTTGTGACTCTATAAAGTATCTTCCAATAATATGTCATACTGAGATGATATTTAAATGCTTAGTTTTAATATCAAAGCTCTCAAGTTTTAAATGTGGGGGAGAAATGTATGTGCTTCTTTTTGTTATACCTTGACAATATAATAGCATACTTATTTGCATGTTCTAATGTGGACATCAGTAATTAGCAAGGATAATGATTGATGCTGCTGAACAAAGTATGCATTCATGACCAAACTCATGAAATGTGAAACAAAAGCCTATGTTGATTTTATGAACAACACACCACACGAGGGCAACATTTCCCCAACATCATCACAACAGGGCGTTCACAATCCAATGCACATGGTGTGATTAATGTAGTACTGCTAGATGCCCCGTAGTTTAATTACCTTCAGAGAGATCCTACTTTGTCTGTCTGGGTGTGAACAGTCTGGGTGTGATTCATTTGCAGCCACAGTGGTCCAGTAAACGTCCTTCGCCTGAAAATGACTCCTCATGTAAGCAAAATCATAACAAAGCCAGTCTGAGAGGACAAGACTGTCTGGGTGGTTCCAAATCAGAGGTGCCAGTTTGCAAAAACATTTATACAAACTACTGGCCTCAACACAGTTTCGTACGGCTCCTCAAATGTTAGTAGTTCATCCCTTGTAGTTTATAAATTTGAATAAAATACATTCTGCATTTTCTGCAATATTGGTCTGTTTGACAAAGAAAGCTTTTATTTTATGATTTTATTTCTACCATTATGAGTGAAAGCAGCGCCACACATTGTGAACATTTGTCTACATTGCATTTCACGACATTAAAATAGGTCTGTCTAACCCAGTGAAGATGACTGACAGTTGTCACTCTGCTCATCAATCACACTGTAAGCACATTCAAGACAAGGGCCAAATGACCCACTTGGCTCACTAAAACCACTCTGCTGGTATTTAGGCAGTATACATTTAGATAACACAATGTTGCCCATAAACTTAGACGTTTTTCTATAGTTGTATATTAAAATGCACAAATCGTTTCTTGCTTTTTTAAAGCATGCCATACCACAAAAGCCAATGACTTTAATATGGACAAAAACATCTGAAACGATTAAAAATATCTTCTTTTGTGTTTCACAGAGAAAAATAAAACCATACAGGTTTGGAATGACATGAAGGGAGAGTACAAATAATAATTTTTGGGTGTATTTACTATCATTGAAATACTATTATAGTTTTTGATCATATTTAGAATGAGATTTTAGTAAATTTTCATTTTAATTAGTTAATTTTATTTTAGCACTTAAACTAAATGAAAGTGAAAAAATGGTTTATGAACAAAACATTTTCACTCAGAAATACTATTAAATATCACAAACAATTACAAAGAAATGGCAAGTAACACATTGAATTATGAAATTTTGAACTGAAACAGTGTTTTCTTGCAAAATTCACTCCAAAAATAGTGTTAAAGTGTAGCTGAAATTAAATTAAGTTCATTTTTAATATTCTATTTTAGTTCATGTTTATTGTATTTAAAATTTTAGTTTTTATGGTTTTAGTTTTATTTAATAATAACCCTGCTATGCACTATGGAGATTGAAAGGTTTAATAGGTTTCTAGTGTTTGATTCCTTTTGGTTATCAAAGCTCTCAATGTAAATCTAGGTCAGTTGTCACAGCCTTTAATTGTGCTTCAACACAAATTCACACTCTCCACTAATTTCTAGCCATGCCAGATATGCAGTGCTTATGAAACTAGGCTCCTGGGACGGGAGTTGAAATGCATAAACCCTTTGCTTGAGGCCAGCCGGCAGCTACTGTATGTTTGTATGAGAGAGAGGGTGCAGAAGAGAGAGAAAAACGATAGGGGAGGGGTAGAGGAGCGTGGGGGGAGAGAAAGGCTGCAAGAATGAAGGCTGTGAGGCGAATGACGCACGATTATCTCCCCCCTGCCCGCTGATTGGCTGCACGGGCCGCCCTTCAGAGAGCCCAGGTTTAGGGATGTGCGTTCAGAGCAGATTATGAAGCAGACCTCATCTCTGGCAGTCTCGTCAGATTGTCTCAATGGCTAAACACAAGCTTTTCCTGTTTTTTTCTCTGTTACTGTGTGTGTTTATCTCTCTGTCTTTGCCCTTCGATCAAGTGCCTGCGATCCTGGACAGGAGGTAAGAGCTGCGCTTTCAGCTCTAGCGTGGGGAGGGGGAATGGGGCAGTGATGCTGTGCAGCTGATGCACTGTCTTAGTCTTTTACAGTGGGCAAGAGACAGCAAGAAAATGCGCTTTTTTAGGAAAATGGTGAAAGAGCATTCGTAGAACTCAGGAATTAATTTGATGTGTGTGGGCTCTAGATTCAGAGCATGTTGTGGTTCTGCTGCAGTTTTTCTTCGCTGTAACTATAAGACATGCAAACATGGCTATGACAATGGGACAGCAGGCAGACCCCATCCAGTGTCTGTAGGAGTCAGTTTACAGATGCTACTCCAAGAAACAGAAGAAAGAAGTGAGATTGTGATGGCACTGGCTATATGAGCATCTCTGAGTACAATAAATAATCAGTTTATTGTTCTCTTTTGCAGTTGCTGAATATCTTTACTCATATCAGAGCTGGAGTAGCATAAATATTTAGTTGAATTTAGATTTATTTACAAAATCAGAGGTAACGTCTGATATTACTGCATGAGAACAAGCAGGAATAATAAAAGCAGCCATTAATATATGTTATTACATTTATAAATGTTACAATTCTGCAAAGTTTCACAAAAAATACAAATGTGAAATTTCACAAATTATTTTAAAGCTATTTTTTGTGCTATTAATCTATTAGCTACATTCTGTAAATTTTAAATAAAGTTTGAAAAATGTCTACTCTATATGGTAAGTTTTAGATAAACATCAGCAAACTTGTTTAAAAATATTAATTACAATTAATTATTTAAAATATGACTTTATTATTAAAATATTTTTAACTGTTATTTTAAAATAATATATGAACAATATATTGTTAACTTATTTTTGTATGAGTATTGTTACTGTTGGAAATAAATAATTTTTAAGTTGAGTTCAATTTGATCAAAGAAACAAAGCTATATTTAGAAGTAAGTGGCAATTTTTCTGCTATCTGTTACTTGCTAGAATTTCTCAGTTATCCATGCCTTTATATGTGAATATATGAATAATATATGTGAATATATTATATGATAGAGATCAAGATGTCGTCCTTTAGTTCTGTATAAACTGCAGCTATATGGTAAACAACCTACCAACTTGCCCATCTCTCCCTAGATAGATCTAAAGCTTAGGATTTATAGGGATAAGAACAGCATTGCAGGCTGTTGAAACATTGGGGATCTTGTTAGTCCAGAAATGTGTCTTAGGAGTAAAAAGTGTTGAGTGGTTTACAACCCTCCTCAAGTTTCTCAGCAGACCAAAACAGACACAAATGGCAGCCAGCGGAATTAAACCAAAGGCTACAATCTTATTGCCATCAAACAGACAAATCTATTTTAAAACATTGTTGTGTTTGTAGAGTACTGTGCTAGTGTACTGTGCTAATCTGTATGCTAAACCTATAATCTATATATGCAAAAGATGATATTGAGCTCTGACAGCAGCAGTGAGGTGAAGACATAGTGTGAGTGCTGCTTTTCATTACATAAATGCTCAATTCAGCACTTAGGCTACTGTGTCCAGCCATAACCAATGACAGCAGCACAGTCCTCAGCTGCTGACCTCGGTAAACTGGCATTAGAACAAAGGCGAGAATCACTCCTCGTGCACACACACTCCTCAGCAGGGCTCTGAAGACCAGATTTGCTGTGCTTACACTGTTTCTAGTTTAGAATTTTTAGCAGAACTACCCGGAAAGAAGAAGAAACTGTACAAATGTAGTTTTAAAGCTCTTGATATGTCATTTTTATATGTCATTTGCGTGCTTACATTGTTTTTGGTCCTAATTTTTGAGCAGAACTATGCAGAAAGAAGAAACCATAGTACAAATTTAGTTCTAGAGCTACTAATATATATGATTTGTATATGTTATTTCCATTTTTTGACTTTATTTTTTTAGCAAAACTAGCCAGAGAGAAGAAAAACTGTACAAATGTAATTCTAAAGCTCTTCAGATGTAATTTTTCAGATTTTCACACCTGCATTTGTATTCGTGTTGTCACCTTGATTGGATTATAGCGGTTTTATGACTCAATATGCTACGTCGTTGTTGATTCAGTGCTCATACCGCGCTTAGGAACTGAATTAACTTAAATGCTCCATGTGGTAATCTGTTTATTTTCCCCACAAGTCTGATGTTTTGCTGTTTTTTTAATCTCTTACATGATCACAAAGCTCTAAGCATTCATTCCAGTGTAGTAGAGGCGGGTGGGGTGGCCAAACTGGTGTGGTACATAAGAGATTAAGCTAAAGAGAGGAAACCAGGGTTATCTGATGCTCTCATTCGCACTCACACACCCTACTGACTTTACTGCAGGTGAACAGGCTTTAATGTAGGCCCAGTTCTGGACGTCAACACATTCACACAGCAGGAAACCTTCTCCCAGATAGTCCGGCAGATTCTTATTAAGGTTTTAGGAGATCGTCTGCCAAGCTCATTATCTCTGTGATTAGACATATAAACTGTTCATCTAAGGATAATCCAGCAAGTTCAAGCGCGAGGGACGAGGTGTCACGAGATAAATATACATGTGCGTACATATACGCAAGGTGCCATTAAGTCTTTTTTAGCCCCCACTTTGTTGATGGACTCAAGGTGCTAAGCACGTGAGAATCATGACATTCGACTAAATGTCTTGTCTTCTCCTGAGATGCTAATCTGGACTGAAGATGTCAGACTTGTGGTCATGCATCACTGCTGCATCAAGCTGAGTGGATCTATGGGAAATCTGTCTTAGACGTTGATAAGTAGGCCACAGCCTGACACAAAGAGATCAACTCCCTTTTTGTTTTGCTTTGTTTTTCCATTACAGCTCGGAGGTCCCACCATATCAAGCTGTGAGAATTAGAACAGGTCAGTATCTATTGCTTCAATCCTTTTTGGGTTGCTTGCATTATTTGTTCAACTTTCCAGCTTCTTTAAATGTGGTCATTTAATTTCTGCTGGATTATTTTTGTTAACTTTGTGCATTCTTGTGTTTATCTATTTATTTGCGATACCTTAAACATTGTGTGAGACGCCATTGTGTGTGCTACATTTCAGTAGACAAGACTTTTTCAATAAACACAGTTTAGACACTATAGTTTAAGTTAAGTATTTTTGCTCCACCTACAAAAATGCTTCGAAACGAAGCCACAGCAGAATCAAACATTGCATGTCTCCAAATAACACACAGCAGTAGAGTTTGTTCCTAAAAGTGTTTTGAACAAATCGGTTGAGTGAGCAATTCTCAATGACTCGCTCACAAAAAAATTAATTTTTTTAATGAATCAGTTGCCTGAAAATGACTAAATGAATCACTAATATCGCTACCTACTGGCAGAATGATTTAACTTGAAAAACTGAAAAATCCCCACCACCAATCAAACTGATACTAACTATTGTATCATGGCAGATTAAAAATTAGGTTTTATTTAAAAGCTAATGCAAATAGAATATTATGTAATTTTCAGATTGAATTAAACAATATACTATTGTGGTTACATCGCATATTGTACTGATTGTAACAAGAGTTTTATCTCTTAGATTTTTATTTGTCTTATTGAATTTCACTTTCATACCGCAGAAATGAAAGCTGTTTTTTCTAGAATATTCACTTTGCGTGCTAAGTAAAGCAGCGATTTACTGTGCTGAAATAACTCACCAAGCCATCTCCCTCTTTGTCCTATTTCAACATTTTGTGATGCAGATGGAGAACATGTTGAGAGTCCAAGTGCCTCACACGAGGAGAGTTACTCGCCTGCAGCTGAAAATCCACTCAGAAGAATACTGCAGGTATTGCATTTTCCCTGATAGTCAATGTGACCTTGGCTTCCATAAGCAACATCTCTGCCTTAATTCACCCAGCATCCTACAAGACTCACGACACAGTGATGGTTTAAAAAATAATGTAGCATGAGGAAAAAAACATTTGTGGGCCAGAGAATATCTGTCATATCTGCTGTCTGAACCCTGAGTGTTTTCTTCTATAAAACCCATCAATAATGCACTTGTTCCATACATTGTTGCTCAGTTTTTCCTGTTATCATTTTCAAACAGCCTTTTGGATGGCATCTGCATGCCCAGCCCAGAACCAAGCGGAAGTTACTACAGTCTACCAGCTCGGGACCCTATTCCCCACTGACTGTAGCTTACAACGACAAGAGATGCATCCTTTTCAAAGCGAAGAGACTGGCTATTCGATACAGAAACAACACTTTCCTGGACCTCACAGAGAGGGTATTTGGACCCAATGCACAAGTAGACACCAAAGGCTCTGTTTGTACAAAGGAGAAGGCCACGTATGTAAAACTTCTTCTTGCCATAGATTCAGTATCATATATTGCAGTTGTCTGGTGCCTAAAACTAAAAAAGCAAGTGTTTTGTTAAATATAGTATTATTTATTTACTAGTTAGAATATTAGTTTTAAGTTAGTGAATATATATTTGTAGATTTTGTATTTTGGACAGTGGCCTCAAAAATATTTGGACAATTAGCCATTATGTTATATATTAAAATACTTATACTTAGGTATTTAAAAATATTTAAGAGAAACATTTCACAAAATAATTTCATTTTGATTTCTAAAAAAATTATAAAGTAATAAATAATAAAACAGTAGCTTTATTGTTTAAAACAAAAAAAATTATTTGGATACTCAGTTCCATATTTTTAAAATAAATTAATACTTTTATGCAAGGATGCATTAAATTGATCAAAAGTGACAATATAGACATTTATAATGTTACAGAATATTACATTTCAAACAAATGCAGTTCTTTTGAACTTTCTATTCATCAAACAATCCTGACAAAATGTTAACACATTACCACAAAAATATTACATTAAAATATTAATATAGTATGACTGTTTTCAAAGTTAAAATGACATTTTAATAATTAAAAATTATTTTTATTGTAATATTATTCATGATATTACTGTTTTACTGTTGATCAAATAAATACAGCCTTGGTGAGCATAAGAAACTTCTTTCAAAAAATATAAAAAGGATTTTGAATTTGGCGGTTTACTGTACGTATGTACAGTGGGTACGGAAAGTATTCAGACCCCCTTAAATTTTTCACTCTTTGTTATATTGCAGCCATTTGCTAAAATCATTTAAGTTTATTTTTTTTCCTCATTAATGTACACACAGCACCCCATATTGACAGAAAAACACAGAATTGTTGACATTTTTGCAGATTTATTAAAAAAGAAAAACTGAAATATCACATGGTCCTCCAGCCAGGGCCCTGACTTAAACCCAATTGAGCATCTCTGGAGAGACCTAAAAATTGCTGTTCACCAACGTTTACCATCCAACCTGACCGAACTGGAGAGGATCTGCAAGGAGGCATGGCAGAGGATCCCCAAATCCAGGTGTGAAAAACTTGTTGCATCTTTCCCAAAAAGACTCATGGCTGTATTAGATCAAAAGGGTGCTTCTACTAAATACTGAGCAAAGGGTCTGAATACTTAGGACCATGTGATATTTCAGTTTTTCTTTTTTTAATAAATCTGCAAAAATGTCAACAATTCTGTGTTTTTCTATCAATATGGGGTGCTGTGTGTACATTAATGAGGAAAAAAATTAACAAATGATTTTAGCAAATGGCTGCAATATAACAAAGAGTGAAAAATTTAAGGGGGTCTGAATACTTTCCGTACCCACAGTATATATTCACAGATACAGTTTTGTTTTGTAGTTGTACTGATGACAGGCTTACATTTTTATAGGCTATCTTTGCATTTGGGTGATGTGGAAGACATCAGGGGACTTGTCATCAGGTAAACACTCTTTTTCTTCTCCTATATTTGCTTGCGCAAAACCTCACGGGCTGAGAATTACGTTCACTTGTTAATTACTTCCTCTTGTCTGTTTTCTGAAGGCTTCAGATGTCCAACACATATTATGAATCAGTAGGCCAGAACTGGTTCACTCTGGACAGTGTTCACATCCACTACAACTGGACTCATGAGGCCACATTCAATGCTACGGAGGTCTATGCCCCTGCCACCTATTCTTACCACTGCCAGCATGTCAGCAGCTTACAGAAATATGACACCCTACTGGTGCCCAGCTCCCACACTGACAGCTCGGCAAACTGGCACATCACTTTCACAGATTTTCAGGTAGCTGCCACAAAATGTGCTTGAGAGTTATCAGAAATTTACTAAAGTTCAGTATTGCTGAGAGTTTTTACTGACATATTTGAAAATTACTTTGACTGTATTTATAGTAAATTCTCAAAAAACTAAAGTTCTGTATTGGCATCTATGGTTCCATGAAAAACCATCACTGGAATCAAAAATGGTTCTTCTATGGCATCGTAAAAACCCCCTTTTGGAAACTTTATTTTGGGCTGTTCACATGGCACAAAAAAACCCCTGAAAAAAATAAAAATAAAAAAAATAACAGAGAGATGTGTTGAAAAAGTCAAATTGTCCTTTCAGTGTAAGGGCTCTCAATCTTACAACCCAGAAACCCAAAAATGGAATTACATGGAATTATTATTATAATATATATATTTATTAATTTTTTTGTACAAAAATTTGATATTATAAACTATATTTCACAATTATATCTTATAAACTATATTCAAAAATAAATATATCTTTCAAGACATTTCTTATACAGTGCCGTGAAAAGGTTTTTTGCCCCCTTCCTGTTTTTTTTTATATACATGTTTTGCGTATTTGTCACACTTGAATGATTCAGATCATCAAACTAATTTTAATATTACACAAAGATAACCAGAGTAAATACAAAATGCAGTTTTGAAATAATTTCATTTACAGTTTTTCTCAGTCGCTTTGGTGCATTTCTCAGATCAGAAATGAAATTCTCAAAACTTGTTCAACCTCCACATCATCTAGTCACTTGTGCACATCATAAAAGCAGTTTCCCATTCTTTTGAACAAGTTGCGATTGCTTTGGTACATTCATGCAATTGATCATGTGCATTTGTCTACGGTTTCTTACATTATCAGTTGCTAATGTCATGTTGCTCAAAATGTATTAAATAGTTCTCTGTGCAATAGTCTTACCCCCAAAACATCTAGTCATTAGTTCATCGTATAAGTAATTAAATGCAAAATGGTTGTCATTAACTGTCAAAGCATATTTTCTACACATTTCTATTAGACTTTTTGTAAATTTGCCATGAATTGTGGAGGTGAATCTTGACTTTCATTAATGAAGAGAAATGTAGATCATGCCAATAATAAACCAGTTCTCTGAAATAGCTCAAAAGGTGCATCTCATGAACCTTCTATTGGAAAGCATAGACAGAGGACACCACACTAGATACAAATTCTGACATTCGATGAACATCCAGGAAAGGATCAGGATCAACAGCTGAGAGGAGGAATAGGAGTAAGGATGCATGGTGGAAGGGTACAGAGGCAAAACAGAGGAAAAGGCAGAAGAGGCCAAGGACATAGGCGCATATCAGATGAAATAAAGGCCACTGTGGACCATGTTGTCAATCATGGCCTTACAATGGCTGAGGTGGGTTTCCTGTATTTGCCTTTGTAATTTTGTATTTTCGCCTTTGTGCCCATATTTCTTTTTCTTTTCTATATCACAATAACGTTGTAATGTGTGCTTAGTTTTTTTTACTAGTAAAAAGGGTAACTGTGAATCCTATCCAGTCTCTTTCAATCAATACACTACTTACATACAGTAGTGTGTAAATTTGCGAAATGGATATATGACATGCATAAGAAGTGCAGTCTTCTGCATTTCAATACAGTGACTGTCATCCAAACTGTTGCCATAGTTTATATCAGGTAATACTAACAGAGCACACTGTTATATTGACAACATGACTTAGCATTTTGACGATCTTGTTTGTGAACAATGACTTTTCATTCTGATGGCACGGATATGTTCACTGGCATAAATACTTACTTTTGAGAGATGAGCTAAAGATTTTGAGTAAGTTACAGGCTTTTGCAGGTTATCCATTTTGTGGTGCTGTTTGTACGAATAACTGTCAAAGCATATTTTCTACACATTTCTATTAGACTTTTTGTAAATTTGCCATGAATTGTGGAGGTGAATCTTGACTTTCATTAATGAAGAGAAATGTAGATCATGCCAATAATAAACCAGTTCTCTGAAATAGCTCAAAAGGTGCATCTCATGAACCTTCTATTGGAAAGCATAGACAGAGGACACCACACTAGATACAAATTCTGACATTCGATGAACATCCAGGAAAGGATCAGGATCAACAGCTGAGAGGAGGAATAGGAGTAAGGATGCATGGTGGAAGGGTACAGAGGCAAAACAGAGGAAAAGGCAGAAGAGGCCAAGGACATAGGCGCATATCAGATGAAATAAAGGCCACTGTGGACCATGTTGTCAATCATGGCCTTACAATGGCTGAGGTGGGTTTCCTGTATTTGCCTTTGTAATTTTGTATTTTCGCCTTTGTGCCCATATTTCTTTTTCTTTTCTATATCACAATAACGTTGTAATGTGTGCTTAGTTTTTTTTACTAGTAAAAAGGGTAACTGTGAATCCTATCCAGTCTCTTTCAATCAATACACTACTTACATACAGTAGTGTGTAAATTTGCGAAATGGATATATGACATGCATAAGAAGTGCAGTCTTCTGCATTTCAATACAGTGACTGTCATCCAAACTGTTGCCATAGTTTATATCAGGTAATACTAACAGAGCACACTGTTATATTGACAACATGACTTAGCATTTTGACGATCTTGTTTGTGAACAATGACTTTTCATTCTGATGGCACGGATATGTTCACTGGCATAAATACTTACTTTTGAGAGATGAGCTAAAGATTTTGAGTAAGTTACAGGCTTTTGCAGGTTATCCATTTTGTGGTGCTGTTTGTACGAATTGATTTGAGAAATGCACATACTTCTTTGCAAATATTAAGGATGATTCGAGAAATGCACCAAAGCGACTGAGAAAAACTGTATTAAGGGAAAAAAAGCCGTCCAAACCTGCCTGGCACTACGAGAAAAAGTAATTGCCCCCTAAATCTAATAACTGGTTGTGCCACCCTTTGCAGCAATAACTGCAATCAAGTGTTTGCGATAACTGGCAATGAGTCTTTCACATCGCTGTGGAGGAATTTTAGCCCACTCTTCTTTGCAGAATTGTTTTAATTCAGCCACATTGGAGGGTTTTCGAGCATGAATGGACTGTTTAAGGTCATGCCACAGCATCTCAATCGGATTTAAGTCCGGACTTTGACTTGGCCACTCCAAAACCTTAATTTTGTTTTTCTTGAGCTATTCAGAGGTGGACTTGCTGGGGTGTTTGGGATCATTGTCCTGCTGCATAACCCAAGTGTGCTTGAGCTTGAGGCCACAAACTGACGGCTGGACATTCTCCTTCAGGATTTTCTGATAGAGTGCAGAATTCATGGTTCCATCAATTATGGCAAGTCGTCCAGGTCCTGAAGCTGCAAAGCAGCCCCAGACCATCACACTACCACCACCATGTTTGACTGTTGGTATGATGTTCTTTTTATGAAATGCTGTGTTGGTTTTACGCCAGATGTAACGGGACACACACCTTCCAAAAAGTTAAACTTTTGTCTCATCAGTCCACAGAATATTTCGCCAAAAGTCTTGGGGATAATCAAGATATTTTTTGGCAAATGTGAGACGAGCCTTTGAGTTCTTTTCGGTTAGCAGTGGCTTTTGCCTTGGAACTCTCCCATGGATGCTGTTTTTGCCCAGTCTCTTTCTTATTGTTGAATCATGAACACTGACCTTAATTGAGGCAAGTGAGGCCTGCAGTTCTTTAGATGTTGTTCTGGGTTCTTTTATGACCTCCTGGATGAGTCGTCGTTGTGCTCTTGGGAGTAATTTTGGTAGGCCGGCCACTCATGGGAAGGTTCACCACTGTTCCAAGTTTTCTCCATTTGTGGATAATGGCTCTGACCGTGGTTCGCTGGAGTCCCAATGCCTTAGAAATGGCTTTATAACCCTTTCCAGACTGATACATGTCAGCTATTTTGTTTCTCATCTGTTATTGAATTTCTTTAGATCGTGGCATGATGTGTTGATCTTTAAGCATGCTTCACTTTGTCAGACAGGTTCTGTTTAAGTGATTTCTTGATTCATCAGGTCTGGCAGTAATCAGGTCTGGGTGTGACTAATGAAATTTAACTCAGCTTTCTAAAATAATGTGGTTAATCACAGTTCTTTCATGATTTAACAGGAGGGGGCAATTCATTTTTCACGTAGGGCCAGGTTGATTTGGACAGCTTTTTTCCCTTAATAAATGAAATAATTTAAAAACAGCATTTTGTATTTACTTGCATTATCTTTGTGTAATATTAAAATTTGTTTGATGATCTGACTCTTTTAAGTGTGACACATATGCAAAAACATTTTTAAATAACCTTTTCATGGCACTGTACATAAACACAGGGCTAGTTCATGTTCAGGTACCCAATAAAATTTTAATTTATTTACAATTATCAAGTCAAGTCACCTTATTTCTATTATAGCACTTTATACGGTACAGCATGTCAAAAAATAGCTAACTTAATTATGGAAACATTTTAGATTCTTCTGTAAAGCAGCTCTAAAAACAATAGTGTCAATATTCAGATCAAGTCAGTTCAGTGTTGGTTTAACTCAGACAGGGCTGCACATAACCCGTATTTTAATCATGATCACGATTTCTTCTTCTCTCAATTTATAAAGCATAATTGTCATTTATATTTGCCGGCTGGTTTTTTATCCTGAAACGCATTATGCATTTGGCAGACGCTTTTATCTAAAGTGACTTACATACTTTATTAGTTCCATCAGTGCCATGCTTTACTGGCAACAGAAATTAATTTTAAAAAATGTATTTGTTATCTTTAACAATCTCAGACAGAAAACATTTATTTTATACTTTTCCCCCCCAGATCCAGGCCTTTAATGTCCAGTCCAACAAGTTTGCTTCAGCAAGCGACTGTGCAACCTTCTTCACTCCAGCAATCTTGATGGGCCTGATCACCTCTCTGATTCTGCTGCTGGTGTTGGCCTACGCCCTGCACATGGTCGTTCACCTCAAGCACATTGACCGTTACGAAGAGCACAAGACCACCGTCTACTTCCCCCGCACCCCCGAGGCCGAGCTCCCAGATAAGAACAGCGTGTGAGGAGTGACGACGGTGCTGTAAAACCAGCAAAAGACCAGTGTGGAAAGGATTGCTAGTTCTGATTCTGGATGGCTGCATTGTCCTCTTGGTCTTCCTCCTGCCTGGCACTAAATCCTCTACTTATCATTGTCTTAACCTAACTTCTTACAGTCAGAGGATGAGATTACCTGATCAATCAGGTGTTAAAACCCAGGCTGGAGCCAAAACCTGGACAGATCACGGCTTTCCAGGACCAGGACTGGGAAGCCTATGAAATGGGGACAAAAAATGTGAAGATTGCCTTTTAATAGACCACCATTCTGGCGGACTTTTCAAAGCACTTCTCTGACTGGATACAAGTACTGTGGTTAGAAATATACAAATTGACAATGCGGTGGTGGCAGAAGAGAAAAGACTGTGAAACAGAAATGACTGTGGTTTGATATGGAAGTCTTCTGGGTTTTTTATTTACAGTAATTCATAAATCACCATCTCATGCATCAGAAATGGAGTCCGTAGACTGATCTGCCTATTACAAGAACTGTTTTATGACTGCCAAAGTGGTGCAAATCTGTTTGTCGGCCTCGATGGGTAACTGACAGTAATAATGTGAATACGAAACATACAAAACAAACCATAAATGTACAGTGCTTAATACTATTCCAGGACTATACAACATAGATTCAGGAACTCCATAAATATACTCATTGGCTTTAAACGATCAGCTAGATATTCATATAGATCTAGATTCAACTGCTGTTTTAGTAATTAACAAATTTCCAGTATTAAGCACCTTCAAATATAAATATTAAGTGCGTAAAGCGTATAGTAAGAAAAATACTTTTTTAAAGCTTCGGAAACAGATATATTGCACAGAAATGTTTTTATATGCCGTCCCTTTTCAGGTGGAATATATTAGGACTAATAGATGAATTTAGCACCCCTTGAGAATTTATAGTACAGACAGTATAACTATAGTGAGGTAATGCTGAAAGAATGCTGTACAATTATTCATGTAAGTGTTTAATACCCTCAGTATCATAATCAGTATACCTCTATATCTACAATTATAACATCAGTAACTCATTATCACAATAACCTGCAGCATGACAATGACTAGAGATAAACCTCTACCATGGCACGTCTGATATTGGAGGTAGTAATGTGTAATGTGTTCATTTGAATGACGGTCGTACACACTCAAGTGCACAAGAAGTTTCCTGAACGTCAGTCAATTCAGTCTGAACAATAAACAGTGATCAGATCAAAACAGTGCATCACACTTTTATATCTTCAATGGTTGAGAAACGTTGCATGCCTTTTCTGTATTGTTCTCTATTACGGTAAACGGTGGTCGTGGCCACACAGACTGCTGGTGTAGGGATCACTGCTGTCTTTCTAGCCCACCTCATGCTGGCTGTCTGCAACGGCCCTGTTTTTTGTGGCGAAAAAGCAGCAACCCCCTTCTGTCTTGATTTTTTCCTGCCCTTTGTGCCATCTGCTCTCCTCTCACACTTCTCAGCAGGAGCCTGCGGCGCTGCCCTCTTACCGGGACAGTTTACCTGTCTGCCTTCGAAACGAACTTTACTCACACATGCACTACTTTCTGCGTCGCTAACTCTCACAGCATTGTGTGTGTTTTCCTGTAGGGTCTAACGGCCTCACAGCTGGCTTTAGTCTGGCTTTGTGATACATATACAAACAGTATCATGTTGGTTTAGTCATGGCTGAGTGCTGCTTACTAATGGTTTTTTTCCTTAATTATTTACTATTATTCCATGGCACTCTGCTATACTTGATTCTGATTGGTTAATTCATCATCCATGGCTCCTTTTATATTTCTCCTATCACTCAGCAAACTTCTGTTACATACAAACACAACTATTCAGTTATCAAATAACCTCATCGGTATTAATATCACTGTTGTTGCAGTGTTTGTCTTGTTGCAAGGCTGATAATTTTGTACATTGTATATTGGACTATTTTCGTTAGCGGAAGCATTGAGATAATATAAAGGTAAAATTATAAAATAATTCTTAAATCAATATTTCATCATATCCACTTATTTATTTTCTTTTTTTGGCAGTAGCAGTGTAATATTCGGGATCATGTACAATCAGCTGGATATTATCACAAAATAAACCCCAACACTTTCGTCTGCACCTGGGCTCTAGATTCCTATTAATGATGATAGACAATTCGATTTTTGAAGAGGCCTTATGATCAAAAGATATAAAAATAATAATAATAATTATTATTATTATAATTAAAAAGGTAGATATTTCCTTTGTATGTCATTGAAGACATACTGATTCAACATATAAATCTTGTTGAAATTTCAACATTAATTTATAAGTATTTTGTTAACCTTTTTAAAATCATTAAATGTTGTTTCAATGTTTAAAAAAAACCTATAAAAGTATTAAGTATTAGAGAGTATAAAAAGAAAATGGGAGTGATAGAGAAATAGTCTAATCTTCTTAATCTAGCCTACAAAACACTGAATTATTCAGGCACTTGAGGCCCATTTTTAGATTCAAATTTTAGACAAACTCAGCTTCATTTTGTTGTCATTAAAGCTTCTGGATGCTTATATCGCAGGGATTTATGACCATGACTCATCCCTTTCAAGGATTCAAGGTTATAGTGATGGCACTGGACAAGGTCACTTCAAGCCGAGTGATATTCTCCGCTGGTGATCGGGTCTGATTTTTCTCAGTCCATCTTGTGCAGTCAGCACTTACGTGGGCAAAAACTATGAATGAGACAGGTTTGCTCTGTCGACATGACAACAAAGGAGCGATCCATACAAACACTTTCAGTCTTTCTCTGAGCAGGGCAAACTCTCTTAGTTCCACATCAGTTGCCTTGTCGGTCAAATTTAGAAAAAGTAGCCAGCATAAGTCAGCCTGAATCTATCTATCTGACAGTTTAATAGATCTGAAGCCATTCTGTAGCCTTAAATGCCAGATTTGTCAACATTTATATATAAGGTCACACATTTTTTTACATTTGATGGTGTTGACCCATATCAGTTGATAGCCAATCAATTACAATTATCTGAGAAAATGGAAGCAGATTCATGTAAAATAATAACTTCATACTTATTTTATGAATAAAAACATCAGTGTTGTTTACATCTCGATACCCTCTAAACTACTAAATAAATATGTGACCATAAATAAATGCATGTAGTTGTTAAGGATCAGGGGTGTATTTTGCATGTTTACTTTTATGTTCACCTTCAAATGATCGGCGTCACTAATCACTAATACTATAATTTATCAAATCACAGTGCTTTGGTTGGCATTTGGCACTGATGCAAGCACGAATGACCACTATTGTTAACCGTTTTTACATAAGAGACGCCCTAATGAGTGAGACAATGGGCCTGAGTGTATTCTACCATGCAGCTGCAGCCTCTTTTCAGATGCCTCAGGACGCTTGTCTGCCCATGTGAGCGAGACCTCCAGACCACCACCTCCAAGGGGGCGTCACCTGACGACGCATGCAAATAATTTCCACAAAGAAAACAACCCCTCAGAGTACAATATACTTCAGCAGCGCTTCTATGTCGTATTCTTTTCCAACCAACCGTTTTGCTGTCTGGTTTTGTCAGGTGAACCCCCAGACACGGTATGTAGATGCGTCGATGCCCCCCGCGCTTCAGAATGGACTCGTCCAGTTCTCATCACCGGAGCGAATCGATCGTTAAAGAAGCTTGAATATTGCAGCTGTTTCTGCCCCGGCTGACATCGCGAGTCTTCAGGTAACGGCATCTGTTTAGTCCTCCTCAGACTAAAGTGAAGGTGATGAGTAATCTTCTTAATTGATACATTGACGCTAAGCTGTGTTATATAACTGGCATGCCGTTATGCTTTGAATGTGGGCTATGATTTGACGTTTAAAACAGGAAAAGATGAAGACTTGTGTTTGTTTCTTTAAAAAGCTGTTGGCATTTAGGAAAACTGTGATCATTTTAGTTTTCCGCCTCATTGACTAGCTGAGTCATAATTGGCATCACCTGGAATTTTGTAATTATTTTCTTTACTATTCAAGCCAATTACTATGATATCTAAAAAAAAAATAGCTGAACTTAATATTTTACAGTGACATTAACATAATTGCTTCCTTTGTTACAGTGGAGAAAACAATGGAGGAACAGAAGCTGAAAGATCCTATTAATAAAGTGTCTCTTATCAAAGGTAAAAATCACATTACTGCACTTGAGCTTCTATAGTTGCTGAAGTGTTTTGAACCATACTATAGTGCTTTACTGTCCCATTAGGCAATCATTTATAGGATGTTAAACCTTGTTTTTTATATATATTTTTTATTTTGTTTACAGTATGTCAAAGTACTGTGGGTCTAAAATCGAGTTATTTTTTAGCAGAATTGGAGTTAGTGTCTGTGATGTATTTTTTTAAATATCGCATAAAAGATTTCTATAATGCATTTTTATTATTTTTTAACAAGGACAAAAGGACAGATAGAGATAAGTAAAAGGTATTCATATTTATTTTGTTCATTTCTGTAAAATATGTGTTTTATGTGGCTATAACTATATTTTTGCAGTGCACTTCAGTAGTTGAGTGCAAAGTAGTTTGTCAGAGTTTTGTTGTCATTAGCTGCAATGGAATGGTTTTGGCTGGAACGGTTTTCCAGGCTGTGCTAATACTTTAATCATGACAGAAATTTTGTCTGTCTGACTTTGTCTTCCTGTCTGTATGACTATCTTCCTCCTCCACAGACTCGAATATAAATTAGGCCAGAGTGTTCCTATGTGTCCTCGTACCCTGCTGAGAGATTGAGTTCTTGATGCAGAATGGCATCAATAAACATTACCCACCGCAATACCTCATGAAACGTTAATGCCTCCGTCCTCTCTGCTCTGGCAGTTGCGTTTGGCCTGCACAGGCTTCGGTATTTTAGCTTAGTCATGCAAGCGAGGCGTGTGAAGTTCAATTTTCTGGAATTACGTCTCTCTGATTGCAGTGATATGTCCTTGATATGGCCATTTATGGTATGCACCCTTGAGTTTGGAAGATGAGGTCATATCTTTCTGGAGCATTTGATAAGATGGCCTGGTTTTCAGCAACCCATATTTAGAGGAAGAGGAGCTGGTTTGTTTCTAAGTTTGGGCAATCTAAATTACAGCCAGTAAATGTACTGTAACTTTTACAGAGCAATGCATCAGTTGAAAATCTGAATTAATGTTTTTTTTATAGCAGTCTAAAGACTTTTCTGATTCTTTATGAAATGGCACTGTATAACATTAGAACATATAAAACTTTTAATCAAATGGCAGCTTTATTAAAACCCTAGCTATCCTTCTTGCAGATCCCAGTTTAAACCCTACTGATGACATTTGTTTTTAGGATAGATCTATTCTAAGTCAAGTTATTAATTCATGGAATAGGCCCATTTTCTGACCTCCAGGGAAATTACCATGTGATTCATTCTGATTTAATTAACCTTTGGAGACAGGGTTTGCACTTCGTCAGAGGGCAGAACAATCTGGCAAAGTTGAAATGCAACTCATTGATGCTGATACAGAGATAAAGACACAGATCACCCATTAACGGTTGACGAAAGAGTGATTCTCTGACAGCAGAGCGCCATAATAGTGTCTAATTATGCATGTAATAGTTCCCATTAGATGTCATCAGCGGTGGATGTGTAATCATTTCTCCAGATGAGCTGAGCAGGAGCACTGTGGAGGCCAGTGAGTCTGAGAAGGTCATCCAGCGCCTGAACCAAGAACTGCAGGAAGCCAATGAACAGGCCAACTCGGGCAAACACAAGTGTATTGAACTCCAAGGTAAAAGAGGGACTTTAAAGCAGCTCTATGTAGTTGTGTGCATCTTTGCAATGTTGAGGAGTGGAATTCACTGTTGTAAACACATCACTGTCGAATTCCAGTGGAAGGCTGTATTAGTGCATTTATTTCTGCCGTAAAGCAATCCACCCTTTTTGCGGAATTTCATACCCAATCGCCAAACTTACATACTCCAAGAACAGAGTTTTGAGGGGGGAGCTTGGGAAAGAAACAGAAGTGTACCATCAGAATGATTTTGAAACTTGTTTCAAGGTTAAAAAACAAAACAAAAAAACGTATATACAGTAGCTTTAACTGTACAGAAATGACTCTCATTTGAGTATGACTTTGAATTTTGTTTTGTACAATTATATATGAGACAAACTGATTCTAAATCAGTGCTCACCTTTGCCTGACTGACTATAATGTATATATTTTTATAAAATGCTTTATTACTTTGTTTATAATATATTAAATAATTATAAATTTATTAAATAATTATGAATATTACATAATCAACAAATATTACATAGTTAAAAAAACAATTAAATATTATTAGAATTATTTATTTGTTTTTGAATATTAGTTATTATATGCATATTTAAAGATGCTTGTGAACATTTTAAATTTATTTGGAATGGCAGTCATGCTCAACAGGTCCCCCTAATGACCTGTGCTGTATATTACAGGTCTATTGGAGGAGGAGAAAAGAGCCAATAAGCAGCAGGCGGAGGAGTCAGCAAAACAGATAAAGGTCTTACAGAGTAAGTCAAGGAGCACGTGTATGTCTTAAATTAAGTTATATTTACTAAACAATGTATCATACCAATTGGTCTTTGCGTCTACATGTGCATTCAGCTCAGCTCCAGAAGCTGCAGGAAGATAAGGAGAATCTCAGGGATCAGAAGGACAGCTCAATCTTCAGCTTGCGACAGGAAGCGCACACAGCTCAGGAGGAAGTGCAGGTGTTGCGCCGCACTATGGAGAAAACTGCAGCCGAGCGAGAGCATGAGGTCAGCGCACTGAAAGGGAACCTAGCAACGCTAACTTCCGAGCTGGAGAAATGGCAGTTGGCTGCAAACAAGTATGAGCGTGAGCTCGACAGTGTACAGGCCAGTCACCAGCAGCAGAACCAGCAGAGAGACAGAGCTGCCAAGCAGCAAGGTACCCACAACCCCACAGACCTCTATCATTGCAGATGATTGGCCTAAAGCATTTTAAGCCTGCGTCTTAAAACTGCTTTCTTTAAATAGTAAAAGTCATGTAAGGACATCAGCATTACATATTGTGTATACTTAAATGCAAATTCATCTATATTTATATTTCACATTAATAAGAATATTGGATTTGATAATGATAATATTAATTAATAATAATCTTAATACACTTCATGCACTTAATAACAATAATCATCATATCATCACTTAATGCACTTAATAACAATCATCATCATCATCATAGTATGTATTATTAGTAGTAGTAGTAATAATAATAACTATACATTACAAGTACTATAAGAGTATAATATGAGTTATCAAATTTGCATGACCACATTTTCTGAGCCTCTTATAATAATGATGAAAATAATAATAATAACAACTATACATTACAAATTAAAAACAATACCTCTAATAAAAAATACTAAATATAATCATCATCAACTTGGCATTAACACATCACAATTTTCTGAGCATCTAATAATAATAATGCGAACATTATTGTACAATGTTGAAAGTATTCATTTAATCAGGATACAAAAATGTAACCTGTTCCCTTTAAAAATAAATGCAATTTCAAGATTAAGATTTTAATGGAACAAATGAATAAAAATAAATAATTAAATGACTGTAACCTCATCGGACAAAAATTCTGTATTTTTTCCCAATTAAATTAAAGCTGTTTTATGTCTTCTGCACATTCATAATCTCTTTGGGGAATTTGTCCTCCCTTCTCAGAAACCTGATGAATGATATAATGTGTTTGTGGAGGTTACAATCAAGCCCTAGGTTCATCCAACAACAGTCAGTTGCAGTAATCCGACAGATATTCAGAAGATGACTCACATTTCTCACATCACTTCCACCGTTATGTAACAGAGTAGCGTTGTGAGTCTGTGTGTGTGCACATGTGCTATATCTGTGCGTTTGTGTGCATGTCTTTGTGTATGTATTTAATTGTGTGTGTGTGTGTGATGCAGCGAGCGAGCTGGAGCGGCTGCAGAAGGACTGTGAGAGCCTGAGGAGGGAGTGTGCGTCTCTGAGGTCAGAGAGAGAGCAGCTGGCTGATAAACAGCAGAAAGAGAAGATCAGCCTGCAGAATGAGAGCAGCACCCTGCGCTCAGAGAAAGAACAGCTACAGAAGAAACAGCAGCAGCTGGAGAAAGAGTTGGAAAGGTCTGTTCTATGACCGCATATACAGTTCATTCATATACAGTTACTTTGAAGGTGAAGTGTGTCATGTCCATGCCACTAAAAGCACCAAATATAATTGCTGACTGCCTTAAAATGGACTGTTCATACAGATTCCCACACTAAACACATGCTATTAGTTGAGTCAGTGTTGCCATGTTAGACATGTTCAAAGACCCCAATTTTTGTAGAGCCACATTTAAACTTCTTAGGAAGTTAAAGGGATAGTTCACCCAAAAATTATAATTCTGTCTTTATTTACTCACCCGCAGGTTTTTGTGACCCTACAAAAGTAGCGGCATGTTTAATGTCTTTAACCCCATGATTTTGGTGCTTTGATATTTTTGTTGTTGTTTGTTTTTTTTTACATTTATATTTTTTAAATTAAAAAAATAATAATAATTTAAATCTATTTTTTTGTTGCATGGAGAAAAATAACACAGGTTGAGGATGAGTGAGGAATGTCAGAATATTCATTTTTGGGTGAATTATTTGTATAGGCTTACTTATCGTCAGATATTAAAATGGGATTGGAGAAAGTAGTTAAACATGTAAAAAATGACACTTCACTATGGCTGGGTTGACCATATAGTTTTTTCTATTTTAAAGAGATAGTTGACTCAAATTAAAATTCTGTCATTAATTACTCACCCTCATGTCATTCCAAACCGGTTAGACCTTCGTTCATCTTCGGAACACAAATTAAGATATTTTTGATGAAATTTGAGAGCTTTCTGACCCTGCATTGACAATGCAACTACCACATTCAATCGCATCGTTAACGCGCGTCGAAGACTGGTGCAGAAGAGAAGAAATCGAGTAAAGTTGTAATTTTTGTTTTCTTTGTGCACAAAAGGTATTCTCTTAGCTTCATAAAATTAAGGTTGAACCTAGGGATGTTCATTTTAACCGGTTAACCGTAAACCGACCATAAGAATTTGACCAAATAATACAATCAGTTAAATGGTTTAAAAAGTCATTTATTTAATTTTTTTCAGTAATTTATCAAAATATTTAAAAAGGTTTGCTGCATGGTTAAAATACGCTACGTGTATGTGTATATATGTATATGTATATGTATATGTATATATATATATATATATATATATATATATGTATGTGTACGGTATATATATTAAAAAAAAACGTTTTTTAGAAGAAAAAAATGCAAGTCGAGTATAAGTCGCATTTTATTATTTCTTTCAGAAATAGGTCTAATGCGGATGCGAAATGTTTACAAACATTTTAATAAACACTGTAAACATAGCTAGGCTATTTTAGTTCCCCTCACTCCATGACAAATCATTTCAATTAACAGTATTTAACGAGAATTAAAAATATAAGAAGCTATAGCAATATAAACGACAAGTCAAAACTAATTCATTTAGGCTAAAACGAAACTGAAACCAACGTTGGGGCTCTCATTTGACACCAAATCAAATGTTTCCGTATTCGCGATGTATTTGAATGCCAAAATATTATTTATTATGTAGCCTACTTCACTGGCGTTCCAATATCCACGTAAAACAAAATGTTTTGCATAACATCACGGCGGTACGGTGATAACGCTTAACGGCACAGATTTTACTACATATTTGAACTGCGCAGTATGTTTTTTCCATATGTTTGACTGACTGTATTTTATTATGATAATGAACAGGCTGCATTGTCAAGGCAGCAAAGCTTAACTGTGTGCACGCATGCGGCGCCGGCGCAATCACTCGAAATTGTTTTCTAACAGTGGAACCAGTACTCCTTTTAGTCATAAAGATAATCAGAATTGTAAAAGGTTTGCCTTTATTTGTGTACATTCACAATAAAAACAACTCTTTGTGCTTTTGTAAAATAAGCAAGCCTAAAGAAAAATAGGATGCCGCTTTCTGCCGTCTGGTTTCCTTTCACGCAGCACAAAAATGAAGCGAAACTCTGCATACTAGGCTAAGAAGGGTATATATATAGCCTAGTTTTATGATGCATACTAGGCTATATATATATAGCCTAGTTTTATGATGTTTTTCTCTGCTCGCAGGTGCGTGATGTGATATGATGACCATGTGAATCCTCATGTTCTGTTGTTTGCTGCTTTTTGCGCATGTAAAATTAATCCCCAGGAAACAAATGTTAGTATTTTTAACGGTTCACAGACACTTATCCTTTCTAATTGAATTCAATTCTAACTTAAAATAATCTTGTCGGTTAATGGTTAGTAATCGGTTAACGAGCGTCGGTTGTCGGTTAGGAAAAATAACCGAAATTAACATCCCTAGCTGAACCACTGATATCACATGGACGATTTTAACGATGTCCTTACTACCTTTCTGGGCCTTGAACGTGGTAGTTCCATTGCTCTCTATGCAGGGTCTGAGAGCTCTCAGATTTCATTAAAAATATCTTCATTTTTGTTCTGAAGATGAACAAAGGTCTTAGGGTTTGGAACGACATGAAGGTGAGTAATTAATTGCATAATTTTCATTTAGGGATGAACTATCCCTTTAATCTATTCTCATTTTGATGAACCAATCATTCTTTTAGTTTAAGCTGCCTCCCATCCAATATTCTCAATAAGCTTTGTACTTTGTTACTTTTAATATGAAACAAAGTTCAGCTCTTAATCTTTGTCAACTGTACCACAAAAATTAAATGTTGTTTTGATGCTCTTTAATGTGGTGTGATAGGTCATAGATTGATATTATAGTAAACTGACAGAAATCCCTGTATAGTTTACAGCTTTAGTTGAGAGAAGTCTCTTTTTTTTTTATCCCTTTGATATCAAATTGAACCAAATCAAAATATATGAAGAACTTGCGATTTCAGGATTTAATCGTATTGTGAAATATGTATCAATACCCAGCCCTACACTTCACCTTTAAATAGGAGAAAAGCTCTTTTTGCAGACTTGTGATGTAATCTCTCTGGAATCTGAACCTGCATCCTGCCCACAGCTCCAAGAAACAGAACACAAGCCTGAGCAACACGGTCAAGACTTTGGAGAAAACGCAGGCAGACCTGGAGAAACGGCTGAGTGTCCTGCAGGAGGAACACCAGAGAGCCACCAGCCAGCTGGAGCAAAGCAATAGCAGGATCAAAGAACTGCAGAAAGAGGTTATTCCCATCGTAGTTGAGAGAAAGAAAGTAGAGCTGAGACTCATTAGCAGGCATGTCACAAAAGAGCTCTGCTCCTAAAAAAAAAAAAAGACCTGGCCCCTGGACACACACACTGTGTGTGTGTGTGTGTGTGTGTGTGTGTTATTGACTAGGCTCATTGCTGAAAGATTCTGAAAGATTCCTACTCTCTTTCTCTTTTTTTGCTCTCAGTATGAAGAGATCCAGGCAGAGCTGTCAGGCCTCAGGGAGAAGTATGAGAATGCAGAGGAGGAGAAACGCTCCTTCAATCTGAAGCTGCAGCAGAGCCAAGAGCGCCTGAGGCTTCTGCAGGACAAAGAAAACCATGTGAGTGTTCAATCCACGTAATGCTGATGTTTAACAACAGGGGCACTGACAATTGGGACAGTTCAAGTGGAAAGAGCGCATATTGCATTGTTTAGTCCTTGAAATCAGCACTGAAAAACATAGCGTAATTTGTTTGACAATGTACTTCTTATAGTTTAAAGATTTTATATAGCCTAAAGGTGAAGTATGTAATTTCTGCGGCTAACAACGACACCAAACGGAATTTCACACTGTTTCCAAACAGGTTTCCCCAAATACTTCTACAAGAATTGACATAAAGAGAAAATAAAACATGCATGCAAGGTTTTTCCCACAATTCCATGTGACAACATAAAATACATGTGGATGTTTAATATTTAATTTAAATTTTTTTTAATTTAATTAAATTTTGCATCCATTCTCCAAACTGCTTGTCCTGTATTAGGTTATTTTATTATTTTTTTTTTTCATTTTTTAAAAAGCAAGTTATTCTTGTAATGTTTTAATTCTAGTTAAATTATTAATATATTTGTATAAAATAATTTTAAAAAATCAAAAAACATAATAAAAGCTACAAAGAATTCCAAACTCACAGCTGTAGTTGAGCCAAACAAACATCTGCGTTGTCTCTGCACATTGAACTGGAAAAGGGGAAGAGTTTTAACTAGTAAACAGTTACACACTTCACCTTTTGATTTCCTTATCTTAATGTTAAATTCACCAGTCCAATAATAGCGCACAGAAACATAAGCCACTCATTCAGTAATATCCCTCCCTTCCCTCCTTTAGCTGTCTTTATTGCAGCCCATCCTAGCCGTAGCCATCGGCCTTGTCCTGGCTTTGCTGTATTGGTGCTTGGGCCCATTGTGGTAGAAAGGTACACAGTGCTCCTGTCCCGTCTCATTCCTCTGCTTAAGCCTCCATCATCCTCAGGGCTATGCATGACCACTAAACAATTCTCTCAGCTTAAGCTACCAAATACTGTCCGCTCGTCTGCAAAATGCTTCTCTTTCCCTACTACAGGTCCACTTTGTATTATAAGATGCACACTAACAAGTGTCTCTAACAAATCAACTCCATTTTGTAGGTTGTAGTTTTCCAGCGTAGCTCTGAGGCATCCTGGCTCTCTTTGTCCTCCACTGTACGTCTTCTGTTGTCCTCGTCTTGTGTGTCCTGACCTCAGTTTCTCCGCGTCCCGTCCTTGTGGCTTTTGTGTCCCCGTCTCGGCTCATGTGCATCCCTGATTGTAAACATGTTCTGATGGGTGATGCGGTACTACAGATGATGTGATCTGTATGTTTGTTCTTGCAGGGAAAGTGGATCAGGTGGATGCCTGTCGCTGCTGTGACCGTTGCCGTGACGGGGTATTTGCTTTCAAAGACCTCAAAATGAACAACGTGATGAACCAGTAACAAGCACATTCACCATGACATGCATACCTAGTAAATGTTTCTCAAACGTGTTGACATTTGTATCCTTTTAGTCTGTGTGGTGTTAGTTTGAGTAACGAGTGTTTAAATGCAACTTCTTACTCAAGTATCGAAGGCCTTAGAATAATAACATGTCACAAGGTTCCCTTATTTGCACCATATATAATTTTCTTTTTAAATTGCCGGTTCTGTATGCATTGCTTTTTGAAGTATCTGGCTAATAACAGGTATTTTATTGAACACTGTTGCTTTGCCAAACAAATAATTAGTGAATTGCCTTATATAACATGACCTGAGATAAACAAACGTTTATACCTCCCTGAATGAACACTTCCGTGAGAAATGATTCAGAATTGTAATAACATATTCAAGACCATTGAGATCCATTAAGTTTTAACTCGATCATATGTTTTGTGGCTTAAAGGCCTAAATCTGCCATATAATGTGTATGTGTCTTTGCACCTTATACGAAGCCATTAGTGATTAGTCTATGCACTGTACTTTACTGTGGTAAGGATTTGACATATTATTAATGATGATGATGATGATGATAAGCACTGTTTTTTTTAGGACATTAGAGCGCTAATGTGTCCGAAAGAGACCTATAATATAGTGTTTATGATTTATTATGTTTATTACTTGTACAGAGAAAAACTACCCGATCTAACAGATATGATAATTGCAATAAATAAGCAAAAGTGAAGTTCAACCCTATTAAGTCCCCGTTTAATCTGTATACATTTATTTATGCATATTGGCTGAATTTAATTTTAATAACTTTACAATAGTGTCAGTTTGTTGAGGTTTGGTACCATTAACTAATATATGCAGTAAAAAATAGCTTATTGCTAATTCAGATTAATATTAATTTATTCATTTTTTAATTCATGTTACACTTTTAAAAATAAAAGTGCTTCACAATGCCATAGAAGAACCTTTTTGTCTAAATGGTTCCATAAAGAACCTTTAACATCTGAAGAACCTTTCTGTTTCACTTAAAAAGGTAAGAAAGAGATGGTTCTTTAAAGAACCTTTGACTAAATGGTTCTTTGCGGAACCAAAAATGGTTCTTCTATGGCAATGCTTGAAGAACCTTTTGAAGCACAAAATTATTTTTAAGAGAGTAGTTTATATTACAACAGAAGAAGCTATTATATTGTGTCAGTCTGAGTTTTCAGTCTGTATTGCATGTAATCCAATAACGACCATTATTTGTTTTCTGTTATTTCATGGTATGTGGCATCTTTATAGCAAGAAATATATTTTCCTCATTTGGCCTCGCAATATACAATTTGACCATTGTAGTTTGATTCACATCGTCTCTTATGAGCCGGTTCTTTTTAGTGAATCAAAAACATGCAGTGTGACCAGGGTTGCCAGGTCTGCGAAACAAACAGCCCAATTGCTAGTGAAAACGATCACAATTGCATTTTTTTCTAAGTTTTTCCCCTCTGTTGTGGCTCCTCTACTTTGAAATGGCAAGATAGCGAGATAGCTTTAAACCGTGGACTTAAAAAAACCAAACAAAAAAAAAACCTGCATGAAAACCGCAGACTTGGCAGCACTGAGTGTGACTAGTGTTAGTCTTGGTTTTTACAACAAATGACTGATGAACCGGTTCTTTCTAGTGAATCAAAAACCGAGCACAGCAAATGTTAGTCTGAGTCTTGAGACAAAAGTGAGCTGGTTCTTTTCAGTGAGTCAAAAACCTTACAAGTGGTCAGTGTAGTCTGATTGCAGAAATGAGTAACTCAGGCAGTTCTTTTAATACTGCCTTACACTTCTTACTGTAAGAAGACTATGTAAGCAAAGTGGACATGTATAACTGAAATGAATCCGAATCAAATCAATCTGGAAAATTGATACCAAGCCCTATAATAACCTTGCAGAGTATTAAGATTTACAATATACACTAATTAAAACAAAAACCAATTCTGGGCACCTAAATGCACCCCTGCAAATCGATGGCCCCATAACCAAGTTTGTCATAAATCTGCAGCCAAAGGCACACGCTTCCATGGTGTAATGCAGTCCGCCCCAATGAGTCATCCCTCCTCGACACCGCATGGGAAATATGAGGACGTGCCCCGATCAAAAGAGCTCTGGCAATAATACGCTCAGTTTATTCTGGAGTAAATGAAGAGTAACGTCACCAGCGATAAGGTTATCAGCAACAGTGATGTCAGACCTTCATCTGGCTGCAGGTGGGAATTAGCTGAATTCCCCAGGCCTGAGGATCCTGTTTCTGACCCCGTCTTCCTAGTAAATACATTCTTCAAGCACTGATGTAACTAGAATCTGTTTTTATTATTCCTTTGCACGATGTGGGGTTGCGGCATGATGACACGGTTCATGTCAGAGTAAAAACAGCTCTCAGAGGCGCTGTATAATCATAATTATGGGCCAGAATTGGGGGGTATAGGGCACTCCCACCACCAGCGAAGCTACATGAAAGCTTCATGCTTCACGGCTCTCAGATTGCAGTTCTCAGTTTGGTATAAAAGGTTTTGGACTCCACACTGATCAGAGAGAACGATGGGTGACTTTAAAGGTAGTGTTACTGCAGCTGCAATCAACCTGGCAGATGATGCACCGTGGAAAAAGATACAGAAGAACACCTTCACACGCTGGTGCAACGAACACCTGAAGTCTGTGGAGCTGCAGATCGGCGATCTTAAGTTCGATCTGAGCGATGGCCTCATCCTTATCTCGCTGCTGGAGGTCCTGAGCCATAAAAGGATGTTTAGAAAGTACCACACGCGACCAACCTTCAGACAGCTCAAGCTAGACAATGTTTCGGTGGCTCTGGAGTTTTTGGATCATGAAAAAGTTAAGTTGGTGTCTATAGGTGAGTTACAACATGCCTGAACTCATTCAAAAGAAGGTGTTCACAACAATCTATTAGTAGTTTTCTCAAGTCATTTTAAACCCATATGTACAATATTTTAAGGATATAGTTTCTGAATGGTTTTGAAGTTCACAATGAAGCAATCTGCTGTTTTAAAGTCAGGTGTTCAAAAATATGTACAGATCCGGACCAAATATATCAGGAGAATAATAGATGAGTTGGAGAGAATAGTGAAAGTCATGAATGTTTTCAAAATCTTTTATTTAAATTTTTGTAAGCAGTAACATCACAGAGACTGCCATGATTTTTTAATTTTATTTAGTACATATGGAGTATGTCAAAGCACCTACTGCGTGAATAAACAGGGCTAACTTGCTAATCCATGTTCATACTCCCCTTAAATTAAAAGCATGTAATTAGAATGAACAACCCATAATTCACCTTTAATAATACTAATTAGACAAAATAGCAAGTATAATTGTCTGTATGCTGTTAACAATGTTTCTGGCTTACAGCAACTGAGGCTATTACACCATATAGGTGAACATCAGGTTTCAATTTGGTTATAGTAATTTAGCTTTAAACATTCACTTTACATTGTTTAATTTCCATTTACAATTATGAGGTGATTGGCAGGGTTGTTATTGTTAACTATAACTATTAAAATTGTCTTTTGTTAATTGAAATTAAGCTGAAATAAAATATAAATGTAAATAGGAGACAGAAAAACTCAGAAATTAGAAATGTTTGCTTGGCAACTAACTAAAATTAAGTTGAAGTTGAAGTACCAAAATGACGTAAAAATAACGCTAAATATAAATATTTAAAAAATAAACAAAGAAATGTCCAAATTAATAAGATAAACTAAAATGGAAAAAGATTGAAAATATAAAAATAAGATAATTCAAAATATTAACTATGTAAATAATATAACACTGGTGATTAGCATCTTTATTGTATCTACGTATATGACTAATAGTTAAATGTATCTCTTAATGAAGGTCAGCTGCAATGTCAATAAGTTGGGCCTGTTGTCTGAAAAGCATTAGCATGTCTTCAGAAAGACATTATCAGATGTTGAATTGCGGGTCCCACATGTTTTTCATATAAATTCCTTTGGCCCTTTCCCTAATTAGGGAGGGTAGTCTTTGGGTCAAAGTGTCCTAGTGTCAAATTGGGAACGGCACTTTAGTCGATTAGCTGTTTCCTGGACTAGAACAATGTTCCCAGCTGAACTCTCTTGTTTGGATGTAATGGCTAAACGACAAAAAGCATTTGGTGTATTTAAATAAATACAATTTATGTCGCCAAGTGAAGGTATCTAACAGAACAAACAGACACACCTTCACTGTCTCCATACAGACAGTAAGGCCATAGTGGATGGGAACTTGAAGCTGATCCTGGGTCTAGTGTGGACCCTGATACAGCATTACTCCATCTCCACCCCGATGTGGGAGGATGAGGCAAACGATTCTGTCTCCAAACTGACTCCAGAGATGAGGCTTCTGGGATGGATCCAAAACAAAGTCCCTGAGCTGCCCATAACTAACTTCAGCCAGGACTGGCAGGATGGCAAGGCCCTCGGTGCATTAGTGGATGGACTGGCACCAGGTAAACCAAGTTTTTTTTATATAGTGCTCTTATATAGTATTCTTATATAGTAAACTCCCCGTGGTCATGTGATTTCTTTCTTTTTGGATGTGTTGGGGGGGAAAAAAGTTTTTTTGTCTTCTGAAATGGTTGTTCTGGTTTGTGCAGGCTTGTGTCCTGACTGGGAAAGCTGGGACACGGTGCACCGGGTGAGTAACACTAAAGAAGCCATGCAGCAAGCAGATGATTGGCTTGGAATTCCACAGGTGAGAGCAAGCAGAATAGACTGGCTAGTTATTTTACTTGCATTTTGACAACATTCTAAGTGATTGATTTGCTCAAATCAATTTGTGAATCTTTTTTTTATATTTAACTTTATCAAGCTCATAGCCCCAGAGGAGATTCTTGATCCAGCTGTGGATGAGCAGTCAGTGATGACATACCTCTCACTTTTCCCCAAAGCCAGACTGAAACCTGGAGCTCCACTCAAGCCAAAGAAAGGTTGGGCCCATTATAAGCCCCCTGCTGTTTAATGTTTTGATTTTGTCACTAATAATGAAAAGACAAGAGGGAAAAGATTCATCATGATGATAATCAAACATTTTTTGATGAGAGAACTTTCTGCAGGTTACATTGATACGCAGTGTTTAGAAGGTTACTTTGCAAATGTAAAAGGTTACAGATTACAAGTAACCTTATTTAAAAGGTTATAAGTAGTGTAACTATTTCAATTACTTTATTAAAGTAATGTAACTGATTACTTTTTGATTACTTTTCTAAATTTCTAGCGAATGTTTTTAACTGTTAATAATTTTCAAACATTTTATGCATGCAGAGCTAACTTACAGTAGTACTCAACACTAATTACTGTCAGACTTGAATTAAGATTATACAAATTTTATTTTAAAGCACAGCACTGGAAAGCACTTTTTAAATACTGGAACACATTTTTATCACTCGCCATGGTGACAAGACGGTTTGTAGCCTAAAGATTTCAGCAGCAATGTGGATTAATGTAATTGGCAGATGTGGTTCACTGCAAATTAAAACGAGAACCAATCAAAAGCATCAGAATAGCATCGCTTTACTAAATGGCCTTTAAATGGCAGGAGGCATCGTGCACATCAAAAACAGGCAAAGCAACAAATTTATATTATTCAACATATCCTACTGTAGCTTTTTACAGAAAATATTCAAATGTAACCTCCTTTGTAATAATTAACATTTTCATAAGTAACTGTAATTTGATTACAGTGCCTTGCAAAAGTTCTTTTTATTCATGTTTTATGTTGCTGCCTTATGTTAAACTGCTTTAAATGACTTTTTTCCACATCAATCTACACTCAATACACCATAATGACAAAGCAAAAACAGAATTGTCACAACTTCGTAAATTTATTCAAAATAAAAAAACTGAAATAAGTACATTGCATATGTATTCAATAACTCCGTACTTAGCTGAAGCGCCTTTACAGCCTCATGTTGTTGGGTATGATGAAGCTTTGCACATCAGCACTTGGCAATTATCTGCCATTCTTCTCCTCACCTCTTCACCTCTCAAGCTCTGCCAGGTTGGATGGGGGCAGACGCACATTTTCAGGTTTCTCCAGAAATATTTGATTGTGTTCAAGCCCAGGCTTTGGCTGGGCCACTCAAGGACATAGACACAGAGTTGTCTATAAGCCACTCTTTATGTGTGCTTGGGGTCATTGTCCTGTTGGAAGGTGAACCTTCTGCCCAGTCTGAGGTTCTGAATGCTCTGGACTGGGTTTTCATTAAGGCCATCTCAATATTTTGGTGCATTGAGCTTTTCTTCTACACTGACGAGTCCCTCAGTCCCTGCCACTGAAGAACAGCCCCACAGTGCTTTTTACTGTTGGGATGGTACTCTGCAGGTGATGAGTAGTGCCTGGTTTCCTCCAAACGTGATGCTTGGAATTGAGGTTCATCACACCAGAATATTTTATTTCTTAGTCTGAGGGTCCTTTAGGTGCTTTTTTGCTAATTCCAAGTGGGTTTTCAGATGTCTTCACTGAGGAGAGGAATGAGTCTTGCCACAGCACCAAAAAGCCCAGGGCTGCGTTTCCCAAAAGCATCGTAAGCTTAAGTTGATCGTAGCTCATTGGTTTCAATGGGTCTATGATATACTTAAGCTTACGATGCTTTTGGGAAACACAGCCCAGATCGGTGGTGTGTTGCAGTGATGTTTGTCTTTCTGTAGGTTTCTCCTATCTACACATATCATCATGGAGCTCAACTAGAGTGACCATCAGGTTCTTGTTCACCAGTCTAACCAATGCCCTTCTCCATCAATTGCTCAGTTTGGCCAGGAGGCTAGCTCTAGGAAGAGACCTGCTTGTTTCAAACTTCTTTCATTAAGGGTAACGGAGACTACTGGCTTCTGTGAACCTTCAATGCAACATAATTTTTTCTGAACTCTTCCCCAGATGTGTGGCTTGATGCAATCCTATTTCTGAGCTCTACAGGCAGTTTTTTGTTTTGTTTTCCACCTCAGGACTTGGTTTTTGCTCTTATATGCATTTTCAGCTGTTAGACCTTTTATTAAACGTGACATATCATGAAATCGAAGCTACCTACACTGTATCATGAATAAATCTCTTACCCCTTATTTACACTGCACACGTCTGCGGTGTGTTACGGCTCCGACACGGCCACCGGAGCTGATGACGGCTACTCACCAGCCGCACCGCGGCAAGTTTCTAATGTGATTGGTCCATATACGTATTTCGTCATCCAAAATCCCCGTTTGTGGCACAGCAAAGTGTTGTGAATCAACTCTAAGACTGACATTTAAGATTTAGTCCTACGCTTCGCTTAAATTACTACTGAGATGCTTGATAACTAACTTTTAAGCGCAGCTTTGAACCAAGAAGTTTTTTACACTTAAGTCAATTCTTGGCAGCGTTCTTGAGAGTAATTCTCAGAGGCTTGATAAATACGGGCCCAGAAGTTTAAACTCATATGGTTTAAAACGCATGATTTCAGCGCGATAAACATGATAATCAGAACCAAAACAGATGTTTTTTAGCAGGTACGACCGGTAATGGCGCAGCTCTATTCTGGAAAAGGGGGCGGGGAGCAGCAGCTCATTTGCATTTAAAGAGACAGCCCGAAAAACAGTGTGTTTCTGCTTCCACTCAAAATAGGCATTTTCAAAATGATATAATAAATGATCTGTGGAGTATTTTGAGCTGAAACTTCACAGACACATTCTGGGGACACCAGAGACTTATATTACATGTTGTAAAAAGGGGCATAATATGTCTCCTTTAAAGTGCCCCTATTATGCCATTTTTATGGTTCCTAACATTGTTTTGCGTGTCGGAAACGATACACTTATTTCAATAGTTCTGTATTTTGAACGCTCTTTAGAAAATATTTATATTACATATTGTAAAAAGGGGCATAATATGTCTCCTTTAAAGTGCCCCTATTATGCCATTTTTATGGTTCCTAACATTGTTTTGGGAGTCTCCTACAATAGGATTACATGCATGCAAAGTCAAAAAAACGCGTTCGTTTTCTCAAAATATGCATTTAATATCGCCTCATTTTCCAGTGATTCTCAAACGATTCGTTCGAAGCAGTTCAAAGATTCAGTCTTTCTAAACCCCTCCTTTCCGTGAGCCTGCTCTGCTCTGATTGGTCAGATGGCCTAGTCTGTTGTGATTGGTCTATGGCGTATAGCGTGTGTCGGAAACAATACGCTTATTTCAATAGTTCTGTATTTTGAACACTCTTTAGAAAATATAAACATCTATTATTTATCATACTTGCAGGCTGTGATTCAGTCCAAATAAACAGGATACTGATCCATCTTTCAACAGCAAGCTTTTTGTGAATCCCGCGTTGAACTCCCCGAGATTAGAGAATCACTCGTCAGTAGAATGACGTGTTTGTGGGTGGGGTCAAGTTGTTCGTGGCTGGCCAACGTAGAACATAGGCACGCATTATGCAAATGTTTTACCCCGTGACGTCGTGTGCCTTTCCAAATCATACTCATTCAATTGAATTTGCCACAGGTTAACTTCACTCAAAGTGTATAATATCTACAAGCAAAATGAATGCTCCGGAGCTAAATTTCAACTGTCCCAGATATTTTTGTATTTTTTATAAATTTGCGAAGATGGGAAAACCTTTTTTTTTTGCTTTGCCTTAATGGTGTATGGAATGTAGATTGATGTGGGAAAAAAATTATTGAAAACAGTTTAACATAAGGCAGCAACATTTAAAAACCATGAAAAATATAACAGGGTATGAATACATTCGTAAGGCAGTGTATGCAATTTTTTCTCAGTAACTGTAATAGATTACAGGTACATTTTTGTAATTAAATTATGTAATCCCATCTAAACCCCTGTGTCTAAAACGAAAGTTACTTAATATTAACTACTTGTTAACTGAACTGTAAAAGCAATATAACACCTGCAGTTGTGCTGTTATTGGTCTCAATATTATCAGGACCTGCGGCCTCATTCCTACGGTCAACACCTTGATGCTGTTATGATTTGTAATTGACTGTAATTGACATGGTATGTGTAAGTTACCCAAATCCAGTTGTTTTCATAATGTGTACAATCTTGAGAATCTTGCGTATAATTTTGTTTTATTTATTTATTTATTTATCACCCTCTCATGCAGTTTAAAATCTAATTTTCTATTAAAAATTTTCCCCAGTGCCTAAACCCAAAGCCTGTCATGCCACAGGACGGGGACTGCAGTCCAAAGGCATGAGAGTAGGTCAGATGGCCCAGTTTAAGGTGGACACCCACAAAGCTGGTCCTGGAAATCTGGAGGTCAATATTAGAGACCCCAGTGAGTAATAGCCTATGATCTCTCCATAATCTTTATGAAGATGTACACAATTATGTATTCCCTCTTAGGTCTAACTAAAATGTTATCCTTTTTTCAGGTGGTAAGGAAGTGGCTGTTACACAGAAGGATGCACATGAGGGTGTATATACCTTTGAATATACACCCACTGCTACAGGAGATCACACAGTGGACATCACTTGGGTTGGTCAGCACATTGCCAAGAGGTTAGCTCTCATTCAACATGATAATAGCAGATAAACATTAACATTTCATTTTAATTTGAAGATTAAGCTTCTTATTTTTCTGCTAAAGCCCATTTAAAGTCCATGTTGGTTCAAAAGCTGGCCCACAGAAGATCCGGGCATGGGGACCAGGACTGGAGGGAGGGACTGTGGGTTTGTCAGCTGATTTCTTGGTGGAATCTGTTGGTGCAGATTCTGGCATGCTAGGTAAGTGGAGGTTTATGTAGATAATGTATTACTAACAAAATGGTATTCTAAGCAATTTAAACATTTATATTATATTATATAAAACAGATAACATTAATTACTAACAAAATGGTACAGCTAATTTATACTTTACTTTTTACCAATTATCTTTCCAAGGTTTTGCCATTGAAGGTCCATCTCAGGCAAAGATTGAGTGTGATGACCATAATGATGGCTCCTGCCTCGTGCGGTTCTGGCCAACTGAGGCCGGTGAGTATGCTGTACACATAATGTGTGATGATGAAGAAATCCAGGACAGTCCCTTCATGACCTCCATCAGACCTAAGAGAAAAGACTTCCACCCTGACCAGGTAAACTCCTGTATCCTCTCCTATTAAAGGGATAGTTCACCCAAAAATGAAAATTCTGTCATAATTACTCACCCTCAAGTCGTTCCAAACCCGTAAGACCTTCGTTCATCTTTGGAAAGCAAATTAAGATATTTTTGATGAAATCCGAGAGCTTTCTGACCCTACATAGACAGCAACACAGCTACCACGTTCAAGGTTCGAAAGTAGTAAGGACATTGTTAAAATATCGTTGCTCACAAAAAGTATTTTCGTAGCTTCATAAAATTACAGTGGAACCACTGATGTCACATGGACTAGTTTAACAATGTCCTTACTACCTTTCTAGGCCTTGAACGTGTCAGTTGTGTTGCTGTCTATGCAAGAAAGCTCTCGGATTTCGTCAAGAATATCTTAATTTGTGTTCCGAAGATGAACGAAGGTCTTACAGGATTGGAACGACATGAGGGTGAGTAATTAATGACAGAATTTTCATTTTTGGGTGGACTATCCCTTTAATCTGTTTTGCAGACATGTGTCTAGTGTGAGAGCTCTTGCTCTTCTCGGAGAGATCCATTTTATATGAATGAGATGTTTTCATTAGATGTGAAATTATATCATTAGTTATGCATGTTGGGTTTCAGGTGAAAGTAGAAGGACCAGGTGTTTCCCAAACTGGCTGCATATTGAACCTTCAAACCGAATTCACAGTAGATACCAGGCGAGCTGGTGAAGGAGAACTTAAAGTTTATGCTCGGGTATTAAATGTAGTAAAATATTTATGAATTTTCTTCCCATTTAAATTAAAAGCAATTTTAATTTTCAGAGTGATTTGACTTCTTCACAGAGAGCAGATGGAGAGTTTGTAGATGTTATTGTTGCTTCTGAACAATCTGGTGTCTTTGTCTGCTCCTACATCCCTTCATCTCTCTCCAAACACACCATTGCTGTGACTTGGGAAGGAGTCATGGTTCCCGGCAGTCCTTTCATTGTGAGTGCATATATTGATCTTGGAAAATAGTGGTAAACATGATCGTATAATATGAAGGGATAATGTAAAGCTATGAGAATGTGATGTACAACAACAACTACTACTTAAGCTCATTCTGATGCATTTCATTTACATGGTCTAATGAAGTTAAAGAAAACTCATTTTCCCCAATTTGGTTTGCATCATGTTGCATTAATGTTCCAGCATCTGTTGCCTTATTGAAATTCCATTTCATCTCGCAGTGGCTTTAAACCTGTCTGGTGATGATGTACTGCTGCTTAATGCTGCAGCCAGAGCTCACAGGAATGTAATAGGATGTTTATTACTCTATTTGTACTGGCATTCCCTCTGTCAAGAGGGAATTGAAACTATGCTTATTGAAATCACATGTGAAAAAACATGTATTAAAAAAATGAGACAATGAGCACTGAAATATATAGCTGTAATCTTCAGTTCTTTGGAAGCCTGTGATTGCTGCACTGTAAGATTTTGTATGATCTCTGCGTCATTGCTGTTTCAGGTGACACCTCGCAGGATTAAGATTACACCATGTAGCCCAGTCTTGTTTAAACCAGATGGATCGGAAATCTATTACTCTGGTAAGTTTAAAGGAACAGTTTTTCTAAAAATGAAAACATTCCAGATATGTATGGTGGAATGCAAAATGAAAGGTTTTGAAGAATCTTCACAAAGCTTAGTGTATGGAACAATCAGTTTCTGAATAAAAACTGAATTAGATTTCAAATTGTTAAAAATAATAGATTAAAAAAATAAATATGCATAAAATAAAAGAGTTGTAGATGTGTCTGTCTAAAAACGTACGTCAAAGTAACAAGAATACATTGATAACAATATACATTTACATTGCATTAAAAAACTTATTCCATTTGTTTTTCTTTATCTTTTTGCCAAATACTTTTCTTTACTCATTTACCAATCGAGATGATAAAATGTGAGTTTGGACAATTCAGTCATGTGGTTTTGAACAACATGATTAATGATTTTAATGTATGTGATTGTGTGTAGATGACGAGATGGACCTTGATGAAGACTTTCCAGAGAACGTACGGCTTGGTGGCCATGGAGAACTTGTTATGAACATAGTCAGCCCATCAAACATCCAAGCCGATGCCACTAAGGTATTGAGTCTTACACATTTTATGCATTCACTTGAAGCACTTGAACAGTGTAGTATCAGATGTTGTTTGTTTCTTCAGGTAAGGGCTCATGGTCCAGGCCTAAAAGAAGGTTTTCTTGGAGAACAGGCGGAGTTTATCATCGACACAAGCAGAGCAGGCAGTGGAAGACTTGCCATAAGAGTGGATGGACCCTGTGAAGTTACTCTACAATGTCTGGACAATCAAGATGGCACTTGTACAGTGTTTTACCTTCCCACAGAGCATGGGATGTACAAAATAAATGTCCTTTTTGACAACTCTCACATAACTGGCTCTCCATTCCAGTCTGTTATACAGAAGCCGATTATTGAACCCTCTAAGGTTTTGGTAACAGATCTTGATCTGCTACAGGGGAAAGTCGGTGAACCTTGCATTGTAAATATAAACTGTCCAATGGCAGGATCTGGAGCTCCATCTGTGCAGGCTGTCTCTGACTCAGGAGTCATTGTCCAAACTGAAGTGAAGGAGAATGCAGATGGCACCTACACAGCTGTTTATGTGCCTCTAACTGCAGGCGTATATACGCTGCTTCTGAAATATGGAGGAAAGGAGGTGCCCTTTCGTAAAGTTATGGTCAATCCAATGGTCTACAAAAGCCATGTAAAAGTGAACAGACAAGGTAATAAAAGACCCCTATAAGTTTGTCACATTGCCGTTGGTTTGAATTCGGATTATATTTGTTTTCTTGACTTTGTCTTCTCATCCGTTTGGTTGTTTCAGGCGTTGTGGTTAGTGATTGGGAAACTGACACATGTCAAGTTGTTGCAAATGGTTTGGGTCTCCAAAAGGGCCTCACTGGACATCCTAATGTGTTTCGTGTAAACGCCAGGTAAGAGGAAGTTAATTTCAAATATGCATTCAGAGCCAAAAACGACTGGCAACCCCATTTGATCCATAATGTTTCTCTTTCTCAGCAGATCTTCAGTTGATGATCTGGACATAACAGTGGAGGGTCCGTCTGAGTGTCAGGTGACATGTAAAGACAGCGGTGAAGGCATGTATAATGTGGAATATTGTCCTTCAGTGCCTGGTGACTATAAGATCACCATTACCTGTGGAGAGAATCACATTCCAGGTCAGCTTTACATTCACGAGAAACAATTGCTATTTTCCTTTATTTTATTTACTTCTATTATATGAAATAATTCCTAGCACAAGAAGGTATAATTTCAATTCTAGGTATGATCAAGTTGCTTTTACTAGGTGCTATTTAGGTCATTAGGTCGTTAATATTTTACAGTACTGCACTGTTTTTATTGTAAATTGACAATTTTTATTGAGAGATTTGTTTAACTGGTGAATTAAAAAAATTAATTTAATTTAAATTTATCACCTGAATGTATTTTAGAATTTTTCCTTTTTTCATAAGATTTATTTTTGGCATTTTCGCCTTTATAATGATTGGAAAGATCAGAGCTGACAGGAAGCGAAGCGGGAGAGAGCGGGGGGGACGGGATCAGAAAAGGTCCTCAAGTTAGGATTCAAACTCTGGATGCCCGTAGCACAACGGCGCTGTATGTCGGCACACTGCCCACATGGCTATCAGAATTAATCGGACTTAGAATTTTGTCTTGATTTAATCCTAAATATCATATATAGTTTTATTGATTGTATGACATTTGTTACCCACTTTTTTCTCACCATGATGATTGCATTGCTGCTAACATTTTTTTACATATATACACACATACATATATACACACACTTAAATTAAACTGATGTTTTACACAAATGCTGTCTAAATTCAACAGGAAGTCCATTTATTGCGTCCGTGAAGGATGTTTCAACTACTGCAGACTCTGGAGTCTGTCTGCAGTCAGGGATTTGTGCATCTACAAATACTGATACTCATGGTAAGTATTTGTATATATTTTTTTCTTGAGATTAAATGTGTCCAACACAAGAACTCATGTCTACATATTTGGCACAGGTACTGAAGTGCCAGAGATCAAATACAGTGGAGATGGGATTTACAGATCAAGTCCACCTCCATCAATGGAAGACACAGATTCTTTCATAGATCCTCAGAGACCTTGTGGAAGCAGCAGGTTAGACTATATTTTTTTCAATGTAAAACAATGTTATATGACAATTATCTGAACACCTATATTCTCTCTACTCTTTTAATTGTAGTCCCATCCAGTTTCAAGCAGTGCCTAATTGTGACCGTAATACAGAGCTTCCCTCAGCTCGTGGTGGGAATATGGCAGAGGTTATTGTTCCTGGTATTAAAGGTGGAGTCTGTGGTAGAACCCCCCAAAGTTTTACGATTGACTGCAGTAGCAGTGGAAAAACACCAGAGACTGTTGCTGTGGTGAGACCTGATGGTGAGCACAAAGTAAAATGATTAAGCTTGCAAGCATTGGGAAAATCATTTTTGAGAAGGTTTGAATGTTTACACTGTAGGTTCCATAGAGCTTCTGGAGGTGCCAGACAGTGGAGATGGCAGTTATACTGTTGTCTATTTGCCTACCATGGATGGCTGTCATGTATTAATGGTGAAATTCACTAATGATGAGAGTTTTCATCGGTGAGACATGTTTTTTTATTTTTTTTCAGGGAATGTGTTAAATTTTGTGGGTTATGTTTATTCCAGGTCAAATGTTTTTTGTTTTACTTGACTAGCATCTCTAAAAATAATAATAATATTTTTTAATTAATGAAGTATGTTTAAAAATGGTTCTAAATTATTTTCTTAAATATAGTTATATTAAATAATAATTTAAATACATTTATTAAATATTTTTAATTGTGACTTCCATCATTTTTATTTATTTATTTTTATA
>NW_015505926.1:1198012-1215760 GCF_001515645.1 Sinocyclocheilus grahami
TTTTGTTGTTTTTTGTTTGTTTTTTGTTTGTTTTTTACAGACAATTCAAGTTTAAAGTGTTGCCAATAGATGACACTGCTCAGGTTGATGTATCAGGTCCAGGCCTGACATCAGGGATGTGTGCCTGGCGTCCTCAAACATTTACTGTTGACTGCACCTGCACAAGAAAAGTTCCACAGTTTGTTGCCATAATGACACCAGATGGTATTACACCATATATTATATTGGATCACAACTACTAATTCAATATTTCAGTAACAAGTGTTAAGTTGCACCTTTTGTTCATCATTAAATAGGCTTGACTGAGACAATAGAGGTTGAAGACAATGGCGATTTGACATACACTGTGAACTACACTCCTTCAATGGAAGGGCTTCATTCTTTGATGGTCAAATATGCTGAAGATGATTCCTTTTGCATGTATGAGCATTGCATTCATGGGCACAAAATATGGATTAAATGCATAGGTTGTGTAATTTGATGCATGTTACTGTTCATTTACAGTCCTTTCAATTTTCACGTGTTGCCTGTGCCTAATTCTGATGATAAACACTGTGGAGGTAAAGGCTCAAGGAATGGTACTCCAGTTTTTGGATTGGGCTTAGAGGCGCAAGTGTGTGTAAACACTCCTCAGACCTTCACAATCAATGGCAGTAGCACTGGAGAGCCGCCAGAGACTGTAGTTGTTGTTACACCTGATGGTGAGAATGTAATGGAGAGGATGTATTATGTGGTGTTTACAACAGAATTTGACTCATTATTTCCCTTTGCAGGAAAAATCAAGCTATTAAATGCAAAAGACAATGGAGATGGAACGTACTTGGTTTCATACTCATCTTCTGCTGAAGGATCTCACTCAATTATGGTCAAATATACCAGTGATGATTCCTTTAGAAGGTAATTTTAGTGTGTAGCCACCCAATACGTGCATTCCATATCCACAGGTTCTTATTTCACGCTATCTTTCAGTCTTTTTAGGTTTCATGCAATACCTTCTCACTCTGGTAGCAGTGAGGAACTTTTGAGTCAGGAGGGAAGTGTCCACGCTAAGGCTCCTCAGATATTTGCTAATGGCTGCAGTGTGGCACCAGAGACTGTCACCACAGTGAAAGCTAACGCTCCGAACCGTGAGTTTGAAATATTGCTGGCATTTGCATGGCAGTATGTTTGATAGGGTAATCAATTACATGGGGTTTTTGCATGTAGGTTCAATCAAACTTGCAGGTGTGATGGACAACGAGGACAGAACTTGTGCACCAAATATGGAGGGCTGTAATTCCGTAATGGATAAATACAGCAGTGAAGAGACTTTAAGAAGGTAAAATGGTAATTTAATGAGTCTGATTTATGTACAATTACCTGTAAGACATTTAGTCATTTCTAGAGATCTACTAGAAACATTTGGTGTTTTATTTGTGTCTCAGCCTCTCTGAGTTCCTGGAAGACTTGACAGATGAACATACAGAACCAAAGATTTGTGCTCCAATTCCTCAGTCGTTCAAAATCAACTGCAGTAAATCTGGGAAGCCCCCTGAGTGTGCGCTGATGATCACCCCCAACGGTGAGAATCAGCTTCTTTTGAAAGACGAATCAGATTTGTATTGCTGTATCTTGTGTAATTGTCAAAGCTTCATATCCACAGGAAAGACTGAACTGACAGAGGTTAAAGAAAACGCAGATGGGACTTACTCTGTTAAATATTCTCCAACCATAGAAGGTCTTCATTCCTTGATGGTCAAATATGCTGATGATGAGTCATATTGCAAGTAAGAATGAATGTGTTTTTATCTGAAATAATTAAAAATAAAAGTAAAATATATATATTTTTGTACTTATTAACACTTTATTTGAGTAAAAACTGTTTTTATAAATACTATTGTAATAAAATATAATGTTTGTAATATTAATAATAATTGTTGTTATATTAATAACATTATGAGTCATATTGCAAGTAAGAATGAATGTGTTTTTTATCTGAAATAATTAAAAATAAAAGTAAAATATATATATTTTTGTACTTATTAACACTTTATTTGAGTAAAAACTGTTTTTATAAATACTATTGTAATAAAATATAATGTTTGTAATATTAATAATAATTGTTGTTATATTAATAACATTATTATTGCTGTTATTTATTATTATTATTATTTATTGTTGTTGTTGTTGTGAATTTGTATTATTTATTAAAATAACTCAGAATTGTATTAAATTTAAATAAAATAACAGTAATAACAAAATTAACACATTTTACCTCAATAGTAGTGTTTATTAAAAAAACTATGTATTTTACTACAATAGAATAATAATAATGATGACTAATAATAATAATAATCGAGTACAATAAAACTGTTAATAACAACGACAGAAACAGCTTTAAAAGAATTTTAAAGTCTTTCATACTACTTGCTTTTCAGTCCTCTGAGATTCCATGTCCTGCCTCACTCTGCTGTGAAGGATCAACATGTAACCAATACAACTGAGGTTTGTGGTGGACAATTAAAGGAAGATGTCTGTGCTCAAATTCCTCAGACTTTCACAACTTGCTGCAACACTAGTGAGGCCCCAGAGATTGACCTTATGAAAGCCGATGGTGAGCCCCTGATTATATGATCTGTGTGGAAGTCATCAGATATTGACACAGAAACCTTGTTTACTGTGGTATTGATTTTGCAGGCAGTACAAAACTTGTTGAAGTGTTAAGTAATGTGAACAAGATCAGTGCTGCAAAACGCACACCCTCCGCTGAAGGCTCTCACCCCTCAGCTGTCAGAAATCCCATTGAGAAGGATTTTCAAAGGTAAGATGGCTATTTCAGTCCAGTTTCTATTTAAGCCATAGACATTAATCATTCTACCTCAATATCCTTATTCATTATTCACTAATTTGTGCTTTGTTTATCCCTTAATTAATTGTGACATGAATAAGTCACCAGGCGTCATCCTCATGCAAACCTCAAGGTTTTCAAAACAAGGTATGAATGTGTGAAGCTTCTTCAAGGTTAATTTCAATCCATTTAATAATGTCTTGAGTCCTTGAGACATTTCATACCCTGAATGTCTTTAACATCTTCATTATCTCTCATCAGGTTGAGGGCAGAAATGTAATTCCTCTCGGTGCCATTAATCAAGCAGGGTTTCTATCATGTGATATAGTCCTGCCATCAGACTTAAGTGAAGGTGAAATTACAGGTGAGCTGTTTCCCAGATTCACTTGTTCATTTTAATAATCGCAGCCTCGCATCATTATTGTAATGTTATTCACAGGTGAGGTGATCACGCCGTCTGGAAAGACAGCACAGCCCAGCGTGATTGATAACAAAGACAGTACCATCATTCTAAAGTTTGATCCTTCAGAAGAAGGTCTTCACCAGCTATTTATTAAATCATCCAGAAATGATTTACCAGGTTAGACTGGATGGAAAATATCAGATATTTTAGTGTTTGCTTTACAGTTGATCATGCTTTAATGGATAAGCATAAAATATTTTAGAGCTTTGCATAACTAGAAAAATGTATATTCATTATTATTATTTTATTTATCTTTTAAGTTACCCATAATGGTTTTGTTTGTTTTCTTTTTTATTTATATTATATGATCTAGAACTCAAACTTCCTCATATAACCTCATATATATATATATATATATAAGAATATATATGATTAATGATTTTTAGTTATTTTGCCTTATTTTAATACTTTTGTCTTATTTTTAATCATTGTAAGTCAGTTTTTCAAGGCCCCTTGGTTGAGATCCACTACTTTTTTTTTTTCATATATTTGGCATAGATGTCACTAAATACCAGCTTTACAAGTTTATTGAATGTATTTGCTCTTCTTAATTTTGATTTAATTCATTCATCCAACAGTCAACATTTGTGATATTTATTCCGTCAGAACAGTTTAAATACAATTCTTTCTCCTTTCTGCAGAACTTCCACTGCAGTATTATGCAAATAGTCTTGCTAATCGCAGCACTATGGCCTATGGACGTGGCCTTGTGTATGGAATTGCAAATGAGACTGCAATATTCACCATCTGTCAGGAAGATTCTGCCTCGAGTGAGCGTTTGTTTTATGATTCCATAATAACGGACTGTTTACATTTTTGTGCAGTTGTACTTTATATTGTTTGTACATCCAATATTAGTTGACTTTTCACTCAACTGTGTGTCAATAGAACCAAGAACCGTAACAAAGTCAAGTGGAAAGTGTGCTGAAATGGATCATCTTTATGAGCAAAAATACAGTAATAACATTGCTGCTATCAAAGCATTATAGCCATTATAATAGAGTGCATTAGTGTTTGCCCACTTTCTCCGCGGCTTTGGTTCCAGAAGTATTTATTCCATACATTTTTCACAGAGGGGTTTTAAAAAAGTCTGTTAAAATGTTGTAAGCCATAGACCAAGACAGCTACGAGGTGAACCAAGTTATCATTAAAACTCCCCGTTTCCCTAAAGAGAAAATTGAGTTTTTTACATAGGTTTTAGTTATTTTCATATCTTATTTGTTTAGGTGAGTTGGACATCACAATTGAGGGTCCATCTGAGGCAGATGTGTGCTGCGTGGACAATGAAGATGGCACTTGTACTGTGAGCTACTTCCCAACTGAGCCTGGAGATTATGAGATCCAGATTCAAACTGATGACGTGCCTATCCGAGGTAGTCCCTTCAAGTCCAGAATTGCTGGTATGGAAACCCCACCAAACCTCAAACCAGTATTCATAATGTCATAGTGACCAAAGCTTAAATTACTAGATGCATGGTTTTTATAACCCAATACAGCTGGAAATGTGAGAAGGTCACAGGTAAAACTGGGCAGTGCTGTTGACTTTACCCTGGACATCACTGAAGAAGATATAAGCCAGCTCTCCACCAGCATCATGTCACCCGCAGGCGATAATGTACCCTGTTTGCTGAAAACACAACCTGACAGCCATCTTGGTGAGCCATCTATTAATGTGCACACAGCTGCAGTTGGTAGAAATGAAATGGCAAGATTAATAAGCCTCAACAAATACATTTTAGCATTTGGTCACCTCAAGGATACCCACATCCTTAGTGCCACTGTCAAACTTCCATCAGAGGTGTGCTTTGTTATGCAGGTGTATCATTCATCCCCAGAGAGGCTGGTGAGCATCTGGTCAGCATCATGAAGGACGGTGAGCATGTGAGCAACAGTCCCATCTCTCTTTCCATCAGTCAGGCGGAGATAGGAGATACCAGCAAGGTGAAGGCCTTCGGCCCTGGCTTACATACAGGGCACACCTTCTGCACATCTGAATTTGTGGTTGACACTTGGGATGCAGGTATGTTGCTGTCTAATCAAATTAATTGACTTGCACTTTATATTACGGTATGGATTGTGTGTTATGATGCTGCAAATTTTAGTTGTCGTTTAAAACTGAAACTATCCCCCTCCCCCCCTAAACTTGCAACCTGCAGGATATGGTGGGCTAACAGTTGTAATTGAGGGTCCCAGTAAAGTAGACGTTCACACTGAGGAGCTGGAGCACGGAACCTGCAATATATCGTACTGCCCAATCAAGGCTGGGAATTACAAAATCGCCATTAAATTCTCAGATGAACACATTCCAGGTTAATAGAGCTGCTTTATGCAACCATTTTTTCCATTTTTATTTAACAAGGTCACATTAAATTGATCAAAAGTTAGAGTAAAGACATTTTTAATGTTACCAAAAAAAATTATATTTCAAATACATTTTTATTTTCTGTTAAATATCATCAAACAATCCTGAACAAAAATGTGTAACAGTTTCACAAATTTTTTTTTTTTTTAATTTAAGCCACACAACTCTTTTTAGCATTGATAATAAGAAATGTTTCTTAAGCTTTCTAAAATCAACATCATAAAATTATTTCTGGAGTAATGGCTCCTGAAAATTCAACTTTGCCATCACAGGAATAAATTGCATCTTAAATTATATTAAAAGAGAAAATTGTTATTTTAAATTGTAATAATATTTAATAACATTACAAATTTCTTTTACTGTATTTTTGATCAAACAAATGCAGCCTTGGTGAGCATAAGAAACTTATTTTTTACTGACTCCAAAATTTTGAAAGGTAGTGTATAAAGAATTTGTAAATATTGTATATTTTGGGTAAATTTATATTATTAAAAAATAAATTTTATTAATTTTTTTTATATATCATTTATTTATTTTAAATGTATAACTTTTTTTTTGTGAAATTGCTCTTAAATCCATTTGGTTCACAACTTTTAGGGGACATTAGGCTTTTGATTTTACCTTTTCTAAAGTAAGGTATAATAAATGAATAAATCTTATATTCCTCTTTACCAGGGAGTCCTTTTACAGCTGTGGTGACAGACCGTGGGCTTATGAGAGAGAACATCACGTACAACCAGAAAGCAGCTCCTATTGCCAGCATTGGGAGTGAATGCAGCTTAGCCTTCAAAATCCCAGGTTAGATGAATAGCCCATCACACTAATCCAGGCACTATATCTGACTTCTCCAGGACTCTGCTGTGCCGCTAACAAAAATACATTCCCTTTCATTACAGGTACTGATGCTGAGACTCTGTCTGCTTATGTGCATGAGCCCTCGGGACGTCCAGGAGAGGCTGTTATTGTTGCCACAGGCAGTGACACCTATGCAGTGAGCTTTCTAGCTAAAGAGATGGGAGTTTATAATGTGACCGTAAATAACCAAGATCAGACAATCCCTGGTTGGCCACTGCAGTACACCGTCGGCCCACTTGGACAGGGAGGATGTGAAAAGGTCCAGGTGTGGGGGCAACGCCTTCAAAAAGCTCTAGCAAGTGTTCCAGGTATCCCACTAATATTTTTCTCTTTCTGTTTTCTGTTAATGTGAGGTGTTTTGTTATATACTCTGTGACAGCTGGCTAAGTCGATTGTGAGTCATTTCAAAAGTATGTATTGATTTCATTTTGCAGCTGACTTTAATATTTGGTCCCGTGAGGCCGGAGCGGGAACTCTGTCTGTCTCAGTAGAGGGTCCTGGAAAGATTGAGCTCCACTTTGATGATCAGCTGGATGGTTCTTGCATTGTGTCCTACACGGGTCAAGAGCCTGGTGGGTAATTACTGTAATGCAGTATATGTAATGTTTAAAAAATGTTTGTGTTTTATGAATCCTAAACTTTAAGTACGTGTAGCTTTTGATTATTTACACAATGGAAAATGAACAGGCTGCCTCGTAGAATGACTGAAGATAGCTTATATGAGGATGTGAACTTGATAACGGAGATCATTTTTGACCATATGTGAAGTTTTGATATTATAATACCAATATCTGTAATTGTATTGAACAGGATGGAAAGTTTTAAAGTAAGATGAATCAGTTAATACCACAAAACATTACAGAATTCATCAAATCCACTACTGTCCTGTTGCTTTCCTGCCAAAAATGGTGTGACTTTCTGGAGAATGATGGTCACTAGAGATCTGGAATAACTTAGAATTATTTAAAATAAATTTGTGAAACTATGATAAAAACATGTATACAATTAAAAAAACATGTAAACAAAAATATTATTGGAGCAGGTTTTACAAGAAAATACTATAGGATTTCAGGATTTCTTGAAAATTTCACACTTTTTTTTTTGTGAAATTTACTAGCAATTTCTGAGTGAAAATTGTTTCTTGCAGTTTTTTTTCAGTGTAATATTTCCATTATTTAAAATTATTTCCAAAAAGTGAGTTAGTATTTTATTCAATATATTAAGACTTGACCCATTCAAACCAAGGACAATAACTATAATGACAACAATAATGTTAACTATACATTTTTCAAAAATGATATGAGAATAGGGACATCCACATCACAACTATAACAATTACAACACAGAGGAACAATATTATTAAAATTGTCAGTAAAAATACTGACAGCCAATCAGAATTCATCCTGCTTTACACTTGATATAAATATACATTCAACGTCAGCATATTGATTGATGATTTTCTTAGGAAGGGAAGGGCAGATTTATAGACAGATTTACAGAATTTGTTCTCTTGCAGGTGACTATGAGGTTTCAGTCATGTTTGATGAGGAGCATGTTTCTCAAAGCCCTTTCTATGTGTCTGTCGGTGCTGCCACAGATAAGAGTCTCACACAAGGACAAAATTGCTCTGGTATGAATTAGGAATGTTTTGGTGACCATTTCTATTTTGCATTGGAGATATTTGAGTGTGTAGGTCTGATGGTACTTTGTTCTTTTCCAGCCATAGATCATAATCAGATGTGTAACAGTTATGAGGGACCCTCTCTGTCAGACATGGAGATGAACACAACATCTGACAGCAGTGCTGAGCCAGTTTTCCTGTCTGACGCTAGTAAAGTCATCTGCCATGGCCCAGGCCTGAGTAAGGGCTTTCTAGGACGCAAAAACACTTTTTATGTGGACTGCAGTAAAGCTGGTGAGTGCAGCTTGACATTGGCAAGAATGTTAAGTAACTCATTTCACTAAGTAATGTCTCCAGAGAAATGTCTCTCTCAGAACTGTGTAGCTGCTTTTGTGTTGTAGGGCGAAACCTTCTCTTTGTTGGCATGCATGGCCCCACCGTCCCCTGCGAGCGGGTGTCAATCATTCACATGGGCGGACATCAGTACAGGATCACCTATGCTGTGAAAGAAAGAGGAAAATACATATTAGCAGTGAAGTGGGGAGATGAACACATTCCAGGCTCTCCATTCCATATTACTGTTCTGTGAAATACCTGCATTTATGTGTGCGTGTGTATATATACACTACTGTTCAAAAGTTCGAAAAGAAGTCGCCTATGCTCACCAAGGATACATTTAATCAAAAATGCAGTAAAAATAGCAATATTGTGGAATGAATATAAAATTTTAAAATAACTTTTTTTTATATATGTGACCTTGGAGCACAAAACCAGTGATAAGTTGCATGGGTATATTTGTAACAATAGCCAAAAAAACATTGTATGGCTCAAAATGATCGATTTTTCTTTTATGCCAAAAATCATTAGGATATTAAGTAAAGATCATGTTCCATGAAGATATTTTGTAAATTCTCTACCGTAAATATATCAAACCTTAATTTTTGATTAATAATATGCATTGCTAAGGACTTAATTTGGACAACTTTAAAGGCAATTTTCTCAATATCTTTTATTTTTTTGTACCCTCAGATTCCAGATTTTCAATAACAAACCATACATCAATGGAAAGCTTATTTATTCAGCTTTCAGATGATGTATCTATTTAAATTTTAATTTGAAAAAAATTGACCCTTATGACTGGTTTTGTGGTCCAGGGTCACATATTTAAAAAAGTTATTTATTCCTTTGATGCAAAGCTGAATTTTCAGCATCATTACTCCAGTCTTCAGTGTCACATGATCCTTCAGAAATCATTCTAATATGCTGATTTGCTGCTCAAGAATTTTTTTTTTTATTATCATTGATATTATAAACAGTTGTGCTGCTTCATGTTTTTGTTTATTTTTCTGGATTCTTTGATAAATAGAAAGTCCAAAGGAAAAGCATTCATTTTACATTTTAGTTTACTTTTTCTTTTTCTTTTTTTACAATGTAGAAGTCGATTTAATGCATCCGCCCGAGCTCAATGAAAGTATTATTTTTTTTTTTATGCTATAATTTTTAAATATACTCTCATATTCTCCAAATAGATTTACCTTTCACTATATTTAATCCAAAACTAAATTAGAGGACTAATTTTAATTTCAACTCCGAACAAATGTGAATTTGCCTCCATAAATTTGCTCACAATGTTCTAAATGTAGTGATGTCTTTAGATCTGGTTTCATCTTGAGAATGTGTACAAATTTCTAAAAAATGTCAACATAAATGTGCAATGAGCATAAATACAATTAAATGGCTTTAAATGCAGAAAATGTCTCCGTATCTTCATTTGATATTATTTTTAAAATTTGCATTTATTTATTTGATTGTTTTATTTACTTTTTTTTTTTTTTTTTTTTTTTTTTTTTTCTTTTTTTTTTTTTTTTTTTTTTGGAGTAAGAGGAATATTGCATTTTCCATTTGAACTCATTGATTTCTTGGGATCACGAGATCCCCCACATAGAGTTTTCTCTGGATGCCATCTCAGTGTTCATTGGGTAGGCAGACAGCTGACAGGGACGTTTATTAAGTTATAAGAACAGACTGCACACTGACTGGCTACAGTGTGATGTTTAAATGGGACTTTTGGATCTGTCATTTAAAACTGCTTGATTAGAACTGCTGACGTCAATGTAGGATTAACCTTATGAAGTAAGTTCATTGCTCTCAAATTGTTCCAAATCTATTTGTTGAGTCATAGGTCAGTTATTATTTTAACGATGTATACCTTTAACCGCAAATCAAAGGTTCAGTTGTCTTATAGTGAGATGCTGTATTTGTAGATGTATGTTCAGAACTGTAAAATATCTGTGAATATACAAAAACATTTTTTTTCTAGGCAGTGACCCTAAAATGATGGTCATGTAAATATTTTAAGCGCATGGTGAGATATCTAGGTTACATGTATTGATTAGACAAACAGATGCTGCCAGAGCCTCTCCCATCCCTCAGCCTCATTCACTCTGACCTGTGCATACAGCAGGACAATAAAGGTATCTTGAAGTTTTACTTCATTCCCTAGCATGTGTCATATTTGCCAGTCGTTTCTGTTTGTAATTGTGTGCTGTATTGTTCTGCAGGGTGCTTACTAGATAAAAAGTGAGTTGCCATGGATCGGGATATGGTCAATATGTTTGCCATTGCTGCAGGGACTCTTGCTATCCCTCTCCTCCTTTTCATGGCCTCTTTTATGCTGTGGCCATCATCACTCATCAAAGTCTATTACTGGTAAATACCACTTAGAAATACTATAAGTATGCATATTATTTTATAATAGTCTATAAATATCTTTCTTTAGAATTGAAGCCCAACCTCCTGGTTTTCATGAAAGGAAACTGAAAGTAATTTTCTAGGATTGAAAAATGTAAAATATTAATTTGTGACTGACATTTTATTCAAATTGTATGTAATAAATACATTATATAAATAATAATAACAATATAATTTGTATTAAATTAGACAAATCCATAAATAAACATTTTCATTGTATCAGCTGTTTGAGCCACACTGTACACATTTTTAAATGTATCATTTAAATGAATATCTTTTATAGTTTCACTTAAATCTTAAATTTAGCCACAAATATTTTTTTATGTATTTAGGTTGTGTATACAATTTTGATTAATTTGAATCATACAGATTTAACAAACAAACTAATAAACTTAAAGTGATGCATATTTGTCAGTCATACTGACATACAAAAATAAAGCCGGTACGATTTCATGGCATAATTTATTAACTCTTTGCATCTATTTGATTTTATTTAAATATTAATTAAATCTTCATCTTTTAATCAAAGACAGAAATTGCTAAGAATCAGCATGAATCTGTTTGTTGTACAAATAAAATGTATTCAAATTACATGGTTAAAATGTAATTGAAATAAACGGAATTTCTTGATGATAAATATATAAACCTGGTTATTGAAACATTCAGTTTACAGAAATCCTGTTTCATTTGACTGACAGATATGTCACATTAAGTTTATTAATTTGTGTTCGAATTGTGTAATCCAAATGGATGAAAATGTATAAGCAATTAAAATATTTAAATCCACTATTTTTGAGTGTATGCATGCATTTACATGCATCTTTTGTAGTTATGTTGTCTATAGATTTTTTACCCATGTTATTTGTTTGTGGAGGTACTGGAGGAGAACTCTGGGTCTGCGGGTACGTCATGCAGACTGCGGGGGTTATCGCTTCTGTTACTCATACAGGGGGAAACCAGGCCTCAGGCCTTCTGTACTCATGCTGCATGACTTCTCTGCTCACAAGGACACATGGCTTCCTATGGTGAAGGTACAGCATGTTAAGTGGCCTGGCTGTGAGGTAAAATGAAAATGCTGCTTCTTATAACAGCGATAATCACATCGTGTCTTCATCCTAAACAGTACCTTCCCAAACATCTGCACTTACTGTGTGTTGACATGCCGGGGCATGAGGGTACAACACGTACCAACACAGACGACTATTCAATCCAGGGCCAGGTCAAGAGAATACGGCAGGTAATCGCTGGATGGGGACGTTTTTCTATGAATGGGGTACAAATAGATGCCCCATGACTTTGTTTTTAAGCCCGTAGATGCATAAAATACTATGTGTGTGCTGTGAGTACTATTAGATATAAAATGCCATAAATTACATAATTATTCAATTAATTGTTGTACCAAATCCTTGGTCTGAAATTACTGTCCATATACTGAACTTTAAACTAAATTCTCCACTCTGTTACCAGTCTGGCAGTTTTATTTATATGTTATAGTATTTTATAAATCTTGTGAATGTAATGTTTATGGTTATTTCACGTTTATGGCTAGACAATAATATAGGGTTTTTAACTGTATGTTCCAAAATTTGGTAACGGGGATTTAAAATATTCATATACGCAACCAAAAGTTCAAAAGCAAATATAAAGAATATCATAAATAAATATTCTTCATATTTTTCAGCATTAAATTGATCAAAAGTGACAGTAAATATAATTCAACAAAATGCTGTTCTTTTGTGAGCATCACAAAATTCCACATACCACAAAAATATTAACAACAGTTTTTCATCGTTGATCAAAAAAAATTTTTAACTGTATGTTCCAAAATTTGGTAACGGGGATTTAAAATATTCATATACGCAACCAAAAGTTCAAAAGCAAATATAAAGAATATCATAAATATTCTTCATATTTTTCAGCATTAAATTGATCAAAAGTGACAGTAAATATAATTCAACAAAATGCTGTTCTTTTGTGAGCATCACAAAATTCCACATACCACAAAAATATTAACAACAGTTTTTCATCGTTGATCAAAAAAAATGATTGAGCACCAGATTAGCATGTTGGAATGATTTCTGAAGGATCATGTGACACTATTACATTTCACAATATTACTGTTTTGGTTGTGTATTTCATCAAATGGAACCTTGCTGAGCATATGAGACTTAGAAAAAACATTTAAAAAATCTTACCTACCCCAAACCCTTAAACAGTAGTGTAAAAATGAATAGAAAATCTTTATAGCATATTTGTAAAATCTAAAATATAACTTAACAAAACCTCCTGAGGTTGACAGTCAACTTTTCCAAAACGTTAAGCACCTTTTTTCTCTTTTCATTTGCTTAATAAAAACAGATTCAGGCCCTATTTTGTGTCCTTTTCATGGAAACGGCCAAATATTGCTTTCATAGAACCTACTTTTTACACTCTAAAAAATGGGTTAAAAACGGACAAACCCAGCTATTGGGTTGTTTTGACCCAGTGATTGAGTTCAAAACAACCCAACCGCTGGGTCACACAACAACCCAATAGCTGGGTTTGTCCCTTTTTAACCCAGCATTTTTTAGAGTGTAGACTTGGAATGATGCTTTATCATTAATGAAAACCTCTTTGCCGTAAAGTCTACTTTATGATCATAAGCCAGCATATAAAATGTTTGTATTGGCAGAATTTGTGAATATTCCCTACTTTTACACCACTCAGTTTGTAGAGGCAATTCGGCTAAACAGAAAGCCATTCCATCTGGTGGGCACTTCAATGGGTGGGACTGTGGCCGGAGTGTATGCAGCCTATCATCCCTCAGATCTCTGCGGTTTGACCATCATCTGCCCAGTTGGTTAGTCAATATATTTAGTCTTTGACACAGAATGCATGGATAAATACATAAATACAAACCAAAATTAACTTAAAAAACGGCCTGTTCACACCAAGAATAATAACTATAAAGATTATATTAGAATCCACACCAACACACAATAAAGTTCTGTTTTGTAAGCTTGTACTGCAGTTTTGTCACCTGCAGAATTAAATGCTCGAGGATGGATTCTGATCGGCTGTCAATCAGATTTACATTTTTTTGGGTGAACTGTTCTTTTAATATCACACATGCTCACATTGTTCTCTGAAGGTCTGAAGAACCAAATGGAGAGCCAGTTTGACAGTCAGATGCATGAAGTGGAGCACAGCCAGTACACGCTGAATATTCCTCTTATTCCGTCCACCCCGGAGGAGATGGAGGAGATGCTGAAGCTCTGTTCTCATGTGCGCTTCAGAGTGCCTCAACAGGTTAGTCAGTCACACAAATGTAATGCAGAGTTACTCTAGACTCAGAACACACCTTCATGCACTATCTGTGGCATTTACCTTCCATTATAGATTCTACAAGGCCTCGTGGATGTACGGATACCACACAATGACTTTTATCATGAAGGTCAGTACGAACATAGGCTTACCCACTGCAGTTATATACTTTTACAATATGCTATAGAAAGTGTTGTTTTTAATCAATTATTTGCCTAAAGTATCTTCTCTCTAAACTGCCACAGTTTTCATGGAAATTATGAGTGAAAATTCAAAATATGCCTTGCATGAGCATATACAGCAAATAACTACCCCTTTACAAGTCATCTGGGGCAAACAGGACCAGGTAGGTGTAAGCCTGCATACTATAATTATAAATAGAAAACATTAATATTTTAAATACATTTTTTATTGTAATTTTAATTTATTTACTTTTTTAAAGTGTGTCTATTTCATGTTTTTGTTTTAGTATAGTTAAACTAAATGAAAATAAGAAATGCCTTGGTAACAATTTATTAAAAGGTATATAAAATAATATTTTCAGTTAATGTTTATTTTATTTTGTGGTTTTTCTGTGATATTCCTGTCTTTATTTTCAGGTGGTGGATGTGTCTGGGGCAGCGTTGCTCACGGAGGCTCTTCCAGGCTGTCGTGTTGATCTGCTGGAGAACTGCGGTCATTCTGTTGTGATGGAGCGACCGCGACAAACAGCCAAACTCATTTTAGATTTCATCAATTCTCAGCAGAGCACAGAGAGCACCAGCACCAAAAAGAAATCCTGAGACAGCTCAGGATATATTACTAAATACTTAAACGCAGCACCCCACTGGCCCTGAAGTATATAACAAACTTATGGAGAAATTATATAAGAAGTAATAATTTTGTAGTATGTATGTTCACATGCAAACAGCCTTTTAATTGAGTAAAGAAAAAGTTCACGCTTATAAAAAATTGTATGGTAACACATTACAATTAGGTTTAACCTGAGCTAACAATGAAGCATTTAATAATCTTAATGTTCATTTCAACATGTTACGTTTTTAAATCGTTATAAAACAATAATTGTATCTATTGTATTGTATTTTTAATAGCTAACATTAACAAAGTTTAATAAATGGTGTACAAAAAGATATTGCACATTGATAATGGATGAACTAATATTTACCAATGAGATCTTGTTGTAAAGTGCTACCAAATTGATGGTAGAGTTATAGTACTTTTATGTATACCGTGGTACTGATTATTATGTACCAATGCACTTCATTCTATGGGTCTTAGTCATTCTGAGTCCTATGATTTTGTATAGCACTGAGAACCATACCTCTTTAAGTTTAAGTCCAGTTATGCATATGAAGAGTTCAGATGCAAAAGCCTCTGTGCCATTTGAAATTTTCTTCTAAAATGAGCATTTTTTTCTCAGGCTCCTGTGTGTAGGTTCAGTCATTTCCCTTGAGTGGAAATGAATAGGTTCTTTTCATTGCCATTAAAGTGAAGTAACTGAACATAAACATAGGAGCCTGAGAAAAATACTAATTTTAGACGTCACTTAGAGGCTTTTGCATTTGAACCCTTCATGCATTAGGTGGGGGTGATGATGGATTTAAATATTAAAATAAGGATTAAAACATTAACATTGCTTGCACTACGCAAAGCACGGTGTGTGGATTAATTAGAAGAAACATAGGCTACATTGTATATACCATTTATTAATTATTTTCCTACATTAATCCTGCTGGAATTGTTGTGGGCTTCTAGCATCATTCCTGCCTTTCAGTAGCTACAGCTATGGTACATGTCCAATAAACTGATTTCCCATGTCCAAAAACCTCTGGTTCTTTTTTTACTGGTGAAGTTCTGTCAGTAAAGTCACCTTTTTGTAGTGATGTGGTATTTATGCAAAGCAACATTTTATCCCCAACTTTAAAAATCTAGCATTGCAGATTAGATCAATACAGATGCCTTTAACATAAGCTTCTTCAGCACAGAGCTGTTGTTCTTCTGCACAGATGTGTTGTGATTCTCCTGTCACTGCCATTAATGTACGCTAGTGTGGGTCACGTGACAGTGCGGCTGCCGTATTCTCGTCTTTGAGCAGCTAAAACACTCAGTGTCCTGTACAGCCGCAATCAAACCAGACGATTAAACCCCTCAGGCCTGGAGACGGGTGAGGATAGGGTTATCCCATACAGTATGACTGTCAGGAAAAACGTTTATTTTATTCATTTGTCACTCTCACATTAGGAGTTAGCAGGGAGCTAGCTGTGTATTATGATAGCTGGTTAGCAAAGGTTACTAAAAAAAAACGCTTCATTTTATTACAACGTTTTCATGTTTTTAACGTTAGATGTCACCAGGCACCGTCGCTGGACGTTCTTAACTTCTTTCGAGGGAAACCGAAAACCTGTTTACATGCCTAACCAAATTGCTATTGAGCTTTCTCACACAGTAATGCATCCTGTGTTTATCTCATTGTGTTCTTCATTATCGTCTCAGATGTGTTAAAAAATTGAGATTCTCAAGTGAGGTCTATACATATTTATGTGCCGTAATGTAGGGCTAATAAGTGTCTCTTTTTGCAGGTCTATTCAAGTATAATATCCGGACTTCTGTGGATCAGACCGGTTTACCTATCCTTATCAAATGGATAATGGGGACTGGGGGAATAGGGTATGTATGTGGAAAAATATTTAATACAAGTTATTGTTATCACGCGCTTATTAGCCACAGTTGTGTGCTGTGCAGAACTGCTATTTGAATTTGAAGTAGAATTACATGTAATCGAAATTCGGGCATTTATATAAGTGTAATATTTGTTTTTATCTAGAACAACATAATTAAGATAAATTTGGCTTGATAAAACCTTTTTTGAACTAAAAAAATAGGTGTGTTTTAAATGGCACCTATAAAATATGTTCTTAATGTAGTTATATATTTAATAAATTAACTTTAATTTTATGGACCAAGGTTGAAGAACACTTAATATACTAGAATACCATTAATTATCTTGAATTTTATAAATTGCACAAAAAAAAATGGGTTGCTGTTTAGGGCTGCACGATAAATCGAAATGGAATCGAAATCGCGATTCAATAGAAGTGGCATTCGTATCTTTCAGTGAAGCACGGTTCTGTGATCAGCAGTAAATCTCCATCCAAAGGCCAGAGGGCGCTCTCACGCTGAAACTCCAAATACGCCTCGCAGAAGAAACCCAGAAAATGCCTATCCCTGCAGCTAAATAAACAGAAGATTCAACTGCTTTCATTGATTCAACGTGACTAATAAACACACGACTACGGCAATATACGGTTTATCTGAGTTCTTTTTATTATAATTTTCATTAACATAAAGTATATTTATAATGCAATGCCTTTATCACTGCTTAAATGCTATGAAATATGTTGCGTGCCTTATTCTGTGTAAGCCACATCATCTCACAGAAGGATTTATTTCAAACACTCGACTGACGTTATGAAGTGACTTTGGAGTAAAAATATGTTATTAAATGTGGTATTTTTTTTACATGCTTTCAGATGGAGCAGCATTTACTTCACAGAGCCGTAGTTCAC
>NW_015505926.1:1218403-1230941 GCF_001515645.1 Sinocyclocheilus grahami
GTTCTGTCTTGCAACATTTGCGTGTGTTCAGATGAGCAGGAAAATAATTATATCCTACACAATTACTTGCGAACAAAGGTTATTTGTTCAATTCAATGCATTTGTACGCATTATTATTATTATTTTAAATAAACGAAATCACTGGTAAATAAAACACACCTTAGTATCGATATTTTTAGTTTGAGTATCGATACTTTCGATACTCGTGTCAGTATCGATATATCGATACTTAGGATCGATATGCCCATCCCTAGCGTGAAGACGGTGCAAGATCAGTGTTGAAGGACAACTGTTCGGATGTTGTATTCTAGCCAGCAAAACTCATTTTCATAAGTGCATATTATTGTGCTGTGCTTTAAAGGTGCCTTGCCGTTGGCTGTGTTTTGAAAGAAAAAGATGTTTAGAAAAAGTCAGAACCTAAAATATATATTAAGTCTTGTACCTGGAAAAAGACGTTTTGGGACGTACAGGTTTTTGCCCTTGTTCTTCTGTATCGGGGGTGTCATGGAGTGGATCATGATTAACGTGAGAATAGGAAAAGAAACGTTTTGTAAGTATGCTGCAAAGTCTAATCTTATGTATACATGCACGCCAGGGTTGCCAGGTTTTCACAACAAAACCCGCCCATAGTCTATGCTCAAAACTAGCCCAGTCGCGTTTCAAGGGGGGTTCCCCGGTAAAACTCGCGTTCCGGGGGTTCCTCCTGTAAAATTCGCATTCCAGGGGCTGAGTATCACGTTATTGGGGTCGCTTCAACAACCCGCGGCAACGCTGATAAAGTAGCCCAATTCCGCGGACTTGGCAACACTGATGCATGCCCCTCTCTGTGAAGCGTTTATGTGCATCATTCTGCGTCCTCAGCGTCCTCAGCGAGAATAATGATTTACTTCTGAAGTCTTTAAAACCAAAATACTTTTAATGTGTATCATTCATCTTAATTAGGTAGGGTACAACGGTGCTTAATTTACATTATGCTTAGATTATGTGAAGATGAATGTATTATACATGAATATATTTATGTAGTCCTATAGCCTATTAAGAATTAATTTTTAATTATGTATTGGTTATTTTTATGGATAAGTAATTATATAATTTTCTGGCTTCACAGATGATGTCTACAGAAGAAAACAATCGGAGAGGGAGTACCAGCACAAGATTGAGGAGGGCTTTGTGCTCACAGACTCTGAAGCCAAATGAGATCATCAGAACACACTGGAAATAAATGATCGTCATGATAAAGAGACCGAAACAAAAACAGTTTTGAGACTTTTGCACTCTAACACACTTTTGATATCGTTCAAAAATGGGTATATTATTATTCATAAACTATAGGGCAGCTGTGACATGGGCTGCGTGATCATGAGGACAAATGAGGTGCAGAAGGCTGCCAATGTTTGTTTCTGTAAGGAAGATGGCATGTTTTGTTTTGTCTAAAAGATAAAGATGGCTGTTTACACGAAAAAAGATCTGTCTGTTCTGCGATTCTAAATAATACACTTTGGAAGCTTGTAAAAAATAAGATTCTAGATTCTGTAAGTATGAGAAACTTTCTCACAAAAGTTAGCATCTCATTATATCGAGAAAGTTACTTAGCCTATTTATGAGAACATTTATACATTTCTTGTAATTATTGCTCATTATCATGATAATGACAAATGTTTATCATGAGTTTATATCATTAAAATGAGAAAAAATCTAATTTTCATATCTAATAATCATGACAGTATATTGTTATAATGACTTACACTAATGAGAAACTTTCATAGTTCCTAAGTCATACTAAGTCATTTTTATGATAGACTTTATCAGTGTATGCTAAGACATAATTATGAGAATATATCCATTAATTAAATTTTTTTTACCCAGCTTTAGTGGAAACAGGAAAAAAAGATGGTCTATTGTAGTGCACACTTTGTGCAATTTAAGTTTACGAAGATAAAGTCCAGCAAATATGTCAGTCCAAAGTGAATTTATTTACCAGCATTGGATATCAGTAACAGTAACCACTGAATCTCTTTTTCCAATTTTAAGTTCACAGACATTACTACAATTTTTACTTTCAAAAACATTAACAAAATTATTACACTTAAAAAAAAAAAAAGTCAAGAAAAAGTTGTTATTGCCTGTATATGCTTCTAACAAATGATGTAAATGATCTTAAATGTCTAAATGCTCAAAGATTCTTTATTAAGCTGTTAAATCTTCATCTTAGCAGTGGTTGCCAGTTGGACAATGGCTTAAGGAACATTTTCTTCTTTCTCAAATAAACAGAAGATTCAACTGCTTTCATTGATTCAACGTGACTAATAAACACACGACTACGGCAATATATACGGTTTGTCTGAGGTCTTATTATTATAATTTTCATTAACATAAAGTATATTTATAATGCAATGCCTTTATCACTGCTTAAATGCTATGAAATATGTTGCGTGCCTTATTCTGTGTAAGCCACATCATCTCACAGAAGGATTTATTTCAAACACTCGACTGACGTTATGAAGTGACTTTGGAGTAAAAATATGTTATTAAATGTGGTATTTTTTTTACATGCTTTCAGATGGAGCAGCATTTACTTCACAGAGCCGTAGTTCACGGAGAAGCTATGCAAACAGCTGTCATTATCGCAAACGATTTCTTCGACTTCGATTTTTTTTTTTTGCGTAACTTGTCAGTGAACTATGGCTATGTGTAGTAAATTCTGCTCCATCTGAAAGCACGAGATGATGATTTCCTGCTGATTACAGAACCGGCTTTTTTAACAAAATGCGCATGACAATCGCATTCGATTAATCGTGCAGCCCTATAATGCTGTTTTTCTTAACTGATCAGACTAAAAGTCAATTTAACCAAGAATGATAAGTATAAAGATTATATTGTCTGCCGCTTTAAATGCTCGAGCTCTTTAATGTCGGTGGATTCTGATCTTGATTCTCACTGTCAATTATTTTATAGTTTTTCAGACATAAAAAAAAAAGTTAATAAAGTGATTCCAATGATTGTTTCTCTGTGTTGTTAACATTATAGATGTGGTGTGGATTTCCCTATTTGTCATACAATTAGAACAATTATTAAAACTTCATAGTTATGGCCATTTTTCTTGGTGTGAACGGGCCTTTGCAGTTAAATAAAAATCCCAAAGGTCCTATAGATTGTCAGTGAAAACTTATAGCTGTAATTTTTAAACTTCATCCACCATTATCGGTAAAGACCTTCAGCCTGTTCTGACTTGGCTTGTTATACTTTATAACTGATCGGATCAAAGGCTTTCTCATAACTGACATTCAAATGGGTTAATATTTCCATAGATAGATGGGCTATTTGTCTGTCTGTCTTTATGTCTGACTGACGATAAGGTCTGCGTAACCTTCAAATTATAAGCTTTAAGGGAGCTATTTAAACTTTAAAGCAAAATGTCAAGCTTAACAAACCTTCCTTTTCTATTCCAGTTCAGCATCCTGTTGGCTGTCGGCAATTTGATTCACATTCCAACACATGAATTAAAATAAACGTTTCCTGAATTTAGAATTTTTCCTGTTATTAGTGAGGCACAGAAATGTCAGCTCTCTAAAGAGCAAAAAATGAGATTCATCCAAAATTGTTTCAGTTAATGGTTTCAGCCCTCCAAAACAGTGACGTTTAATTAGCACTTCTTCAGTGACAGATTAGCTGCATTAAAATTGCCAATGAACCTATTAAATGTGATGAACTGCATTAATGATTCTCTGCTTTTGTCCATCTCTTGTAGCTGACTCACCCAGTCACCTTAAATGTTGGGGGTCACCACTACACAACCTCTATCTCCACTCTTCAATGTTACCCAGACTCCATGCTGGGTGCCATGTTCCGCGGCGACTTCCCCACCACACGGGACGCTCAGGGAAACTACTTCATCGACCGGGACGGGACGCTTTTCCGCTACATATTAAACTTCCTGCGCACATCCGAGCTCACTCTTCCTGTTGACTTCATGGAGATGGACCTTCTGCGTAAAGAAGCTGACTTCTATCAGATCGAGCCTTTAATCCAATGCCTCAATGACCCAAAGCCTCTGTACCCGCTGGACACCTTTGAGCAGGTGGTGGAGTTGTCCAGCACTCGCAAGCTGTCTAAGTACTCCAACCCAGTAGCGGTTATCATCACGCAACTAACCATAACCACCAAGGTCCACTCGCTGCTGGAGGGAATATCCAACAGCTTCACTAAGTGGAACAAACACATGATGGACACCAGAGACTGTCAGGTGTCCTTTACCTTTGGACCATGTGACCACCATCAAGAGGTGTCTCTAAGGGTCCACCTCATGGACTACATCACCAAACAGGGATTCACGATCCGGAACACACGGGTGCACCACATGAGCGAGCGTGCCAACGAGAACACAGTGGAGCACCACTGGACTTTCTGCCGGCTAGCATATAAAGTAGAAGATTGACCAATCTATGAATGTGCTACCAAATGTGGTTGCTGCTCTTTCCAATGCAATGTTTCAATCTGTAGAAATTCCATTGTCGGTTGAGACCAAGCAGAAGAAAAAGGGAATGAAATGTAAAGGATCACATCACGCAATGCAGAATATTTTGCAAAAGCATTAAAATAATATATGATACAAACACATTTGCAATACATATTCAGATAATACTCAAGCATCTTTCAGTAATCTATGAACACCTTGCCCACAATCATTTAAAAAAAGCAAAAACAAAATTGTTTCAGGTATTCATTCATTCCATCAGATCAGAAATCTGTCAAACATTGTGCACTATGTGCAACATCAAGATGTTAGCGTGCATGTATTTCTAACACATTAAGTATTAAGTGTCCACATGCTGTAAATGGTAATAAATTTCATTTGTTCATCGGTTTCATTTTTTTAAAAAGCATCAATATGAGTCAGTTGTCTTATTTTATTCTCCACTGCAAATGATAGAGAGGCACATTTCAAAGGTAAATGTTTTAAATCTTAAAGCGATAGATCACTCAAAAATGAAAATGCTGACATCATGTCACCCTCAGGTTTCTCCAAACCTGTTTGAGTTTCTTTCTTCTGTTGAACACAACAACACACTACAACATTTTGAAGAAAGTTGGTTGCCAAACAGTTGCCATATTATGGAAGTCAATGCTTACTGTCAACTTTTGGTTACCAACATTCTGGTGACCAAATTTTCATTTTTGGGTGATTATAAATATTTGTTGATATATTTTATGTTTTGTATATAAAAGTATATAGATTTATTTCTTTACTTTTTTAGCTTTGTAGCAGTGAGTGAGAACCCCAGTAATGATGAATAGTCCCTGTATGTCCGAGACTTGGTAGAGTCCTGCCAGCGGACCTATTAGAACACACTAACCGTGATGTTCACGCCGCCATGTTTTTGTTCTCCTGTTCTGTCCGCGCAGCGGTAACATGCGTGAAGTAGGGATGGGCGATACCACTTATTTTGTTTTCGATACGATACCGATATTTTTCAAGGCAGTATCGTCGATATCGATACCGATACGATACTTCTGAACTAAACTTTTAAATGATGAAATTTATTAAATTACTAAGAGTAAAATGGGTAATGATAACCACTTAACTTTGTTTAAAACACATTTTAACATTCAATACACCTTAATTGTAATTTATTAGGTTATATTTTTGTTTGCACAGCGTGAAGACGGTGCAAGATCAGTGTTGAAGGACAACTGTTCGGATGTTGTATTCTAGCCAGCAAAACTCATTTTCATAAGTGCATATTATTGTGCTGTGCTTTAAAGGTGCCTTGCCGTTGGCTGTGTTTTGAAAGAAAAAGATGTTTAGAAAAAGTCAGAACCTAAAATATATATTAAGTCTTGTACCTGGAAAAAGACGTTTTGGGACGTACAGGTTTTTGCCCTTGTTCTTCTGTATCGGGGGTGTCATGGAGTGGATCATGATTAACGTGAGAATAGGAAAAGAAACGTTTTGTAAGTATGCTGCAAAGTCTAATCTTATGTATACATGCACGCCAGGGTTGCCAGGTTTTCACAACAAAACCCGCCCATAGTCTATGCTCAAAACTAGCCCAGTCGCGTTTCAAGGGGGGTTCCCCGGTAAAACTCGCGTTCCGGGGGTTCCTCCTGTAAAATTCGCATTCCAGGGGCTGAGTATCACGTTATTGGGGTCGCTTCAACAACCCGCGGCAACGCTGATAAAGTAGCCCAATTCCGCGGACTTGGCAACACTGATGCATGCCCCTCTCTGTGAAGCGTTTATGTGCATCATTCTGCGTCCTCAGCGTCCTCAGCGAGAATAATGATTTACTTCTGAAGTCTTTAAAACCAAAATACTTTTAATGTGTATCATTCATCTTAATTAGGTAGGGTACAACGGTGCTTAATTTACATTATGCTTAGATTATGTGAAGATGAATGTATTATACATGAATATATTTATGTAGTCCTATAGCCTATTAAGAATTAATTTTTAATTATGTATTGGTTATTTTTATGGATAAGTAATTATATAATTTTCTGGCTTCACAGATGATGTCTACAGAAGAAAACAATCGGAGAGGGAGTACCAGCACAAGATTGAGGAGGGCTTTGTGCTCACAGACTCTGAAGCCAAATGAGATCATCAGAACACACTGGAAATAAATGATCGTCATGATAAAGAGACCGAAACAAAAACAGTTTTGAGACTTTTGCACTCTAACACACTTTTGATATCGTTCAAAAATGGGTATATTATTATTCATAAACTATAGGGCAGCTGTGACATGGGCTGCGTGATCATGAGGACAAATGAGGTGCAGAAGGCTGCCAATGTTTGTTTCTGTAAGGAAGATGGCATGTTTTGTATTGTCTAAAAGATAAAGATGGCTGTTTACACGAAAAAAGATCTGTCTGTTCTGCGATTCTAAATAATACACTTTGGAAGCTTGTAAAAAATAAGATTCTGTAAGTCATAATAATGAGAAACTTTCTCACAAAAGTTAGCATCTCATTATATCGAGAAAGTTACTTAGCCTATTTATGAGAACATTTATACATTTCTTGTAATTATTGCTCATTATCATGATAATGACAAATGTTTATCATGAGTTTATATCATTAAAATTAGAAAAAAATCTAATTTTCATATCTAATAATCATGACAGTATATTGTTATAATGACTTACACTAATGAGAAACTTTCATAGTTCCTAAGTCATACTAAGTCATTTTTATGATAGACTTTATCAGTGTATGCTAAGACATAATTATGAGAATATATCCATTAATTAAATTTTTTTTACCCAGCTTTAGTGGAAACAGGAAAAAAAGATGGTCTATTGTAGTGCACACTTTGTGCAATTTAAGTTTACGAAGATAAAGTCCAGCAAATATGTCAGTCCAAAGTGAATTTATTTACCAGCATTGGATATCAGTAACAGTAACCACTGAATCTCTTTTTCCAATTTTAAGTTCACAGACATTACTACAATTTTTACTTTCAAAAACATTAACAAAATTATTACACTTAAAAAAAAAAAAAGTCAAGAAAAAGTTGTTATTGCCTGTATATGCTTCTAACAAATGATGTAAATGATCTTAAATGTCTAAATGCTCAAAGATTCTTTATTAAGCTGTTAAATCTTCATCTTAGCAGTGGTTGCCAGTTGGACAATGGCTTAAGGAACATTTTCTTCTTTCTCAGCGGATCACTGAGATTACAATATAGTGAGGACCATACATGCAGATGAACCACGCGCAGGCTTTCTGGCAGCGGCGGGACGGCCTCCAGCCCATTGTCTCCAAGGTACAGGTATGCCAGCCTGGTGAGTTTCTAATGCAAAAGATAGAAGCCACTCATAAGTAACAACAATGTATTATTTCAGATTCTTTCTTTTATTCATTTTTACCTTGAAAATGTTTGCTTTTACTCCCTTTGTTTTAAGAACATTGTGGTTGACATTGAGAGACACAAGTTTAGCCGGCAGCATTGGCAGTTTGACCAGTTTGTTCTCAGCTAATGTTAGTTCCTCAAGCTGGTCGAGTTTTGAAAAGGCTCCATCTTCTATTTCAGAGATCAGATTGCCAGTCAGGTCAATTCTTCTCAGTGTGGCTGTAAAACAACACAATATGGATGTATTTACAGATTTGGACATTCCCACTGGGCTGCAACTGAATATGATTTTTTATTAACTTCCTGTCATCATTTACTCACTCTCATGTCATTCCAAACCTGTTTCACTTTATTTCTTCTGTGGAACATAGAAAATATGGCTCACATTTTTTCTTTTCTTTTTTTTTGGCCGTGCACTCATACAAATAAATGTTCCAAAAGGGGGGTTTCTCAACAATGCCATAGAAGAACCATTCAGTAAACAGTTCTTAAAAAAAAAATTTTTTCTTGGTGTGAAGAACCTTGTTCCAATATCAAGAACCTTTTGTGTATTCGAAAGATTCCATGGATGTTAAAGTTTCTTCATAGATGCCAGTAAAGAACCTTTATTTTTAAGAGTGTACAGTGAAAGTCAATGGGGTCCAAATGTCTAAAGAAAGAAAGTATTTTTCCAATATCAAGAACCATTTGTGTACTGGAAGGATTCCATGGATGTTAAAGATCCTTCATGGAATCATAGATGCCTGTGAAGAACCGTTAGTTTTAAGAGTTTGCAGTGAAGATCAATGGAGTCCAAATGTCCACAAAAAGAAACTCACAGGGGTTCAGAATGACATGAGGGTGAGTAAATAATATGATTTTTCATTTTTGGGTGAACTATCCTTTTAAATGCACAAAGCCTGCTAGGTTTGTCTCCCCTTCTATACCAGAGACTCTAAGGGACCTAAACGCACTTTCTCAGTTCTGTTTTAGAGCCATTAAAAGTGGCAAGGAAAATTTCACTCAGTTGATTTGATTACATTGATCGAGTTCCAGTCATTACACATTGTGTCTTTGGTGGCCACACCTAAAAAGCTTTTCCCTCACCAATATCGGCAAAGTCTCTGTTGGTAATTTTAGATATTTTGTTGAAGCGTGCATAGAGGTAAGCCGTTTCCTTTGGCAGTGGTGGAACTGTTGTCATGTCAGGAGAAACCTCCTCACAGTACACCGATCCAGTTAGACACACACACATCAGGCATGTGGGGAGTTCTGAAAAATGAAATAGAAATAAAATAGGCTTAAATATGATCTTGAATCAAATGATTGCGAACTTGAAGTAATAAGCAATTACCCTTGTCATCTTTATGGTCTGCTCCCGGACCTTCATCATCTGTGTCAACTGGACTATCATAGTCTGCGCTAAGAATGACTTTTTTCTAGTAAAGCAGATGAAAAGAAAACTATATTATTTTGTTTCCTCTCAAAACCAACAAGTTCGATGAGCTCAGATAAGCCCAGATAACTTGCCAATGGTGCTGTTTTCCATCGGATATAATCCCATTATGGATTTAACAGGTTTTCCATTGCATACCTTTCTTGGAACAGATTTATGATATCTGGCATTCTGATTATACAAATACATATATTCGTTTTAGCCCTCAAAACATGAATGTGTTCAGCAAAATTCCATTTTAATATCACAATGTATACAAATTAGCATTATCAGCATTAAAATGCCATACCTTTGGTTTCTTGGCTTCCACGACAATTCTACTCTCTGAGATTAATTCTTCATCATCTACTATTTTCAATATCCCTTTGTGTTTAGGCACCACTTTACTGGTTCTTGCCGGTTCACAAAATATCCAGGGCATGGTCACAAAAAAGAGTAAAATCCTCAGATCCATCATCATGTGAGGAGAAACGGTTGTTGTGGTGAGTGAAGAAGAGAGAGGAGCAGCGCAGTGTGTCACAGCCTCAGAGTAAAATGAGACCTTTAAAGAGTGTCTCTGCACTGACTGTGAACCATTAAAAAACACTTCATGAAACTGGCCTTAACCCACTCTGTGCTGTCTTAACAGATCACTCGCCTCATTCCCGCCAAAATAAATGCAAGTGCTTTGTCCATATGTTTTGAAATTGTGGAGTAAAGTGGATAAAAACAACACTGAAATTGATATATTTTGCTGTCTTCTTGTGAATAAGCATAATCTGACAATAGTAAGACACGTATTCCATCTTTTTCTGATATAAGGCTATAATGAGACATTTTCAGGGAACACTGTGATTCGGAAAATACTGGGGGGAATGAACAGTGCTGGCCATGGAAATAAAGGACAGAATTTAACAGGAAATTATTATTAGTTCAGGAATCTTGGACAGCATGTTTGAATATGGTGAACTTTTAAAACTTGCAAACTTAAAATCCATCGCTATGTGATGTTGAAAAGCTTTATTGTTAGAAATGCAGCTGGGTTTGTTTGGGAGGTATCAGGGGATGAATTGAGAGAAGAGGGAGAAAAACGTCTGTCCCCCTGTTTTTGATTAAGCCAAAGAGAATCTTTCAGAATTGGGCAAGAGAAATGATATCATCTAACGCATGAGAAAGTGCTGTGAAATATATTTCAGACATGATGCAGCTGACATGCTGTAACATCACCTTCTATCGCTTCTAAGAAGCGATAAAGATCTGATGGCTTTAACAGAGATCTGCAGGTTTTTGGACACCGTTAGAGTACTATTACATCTTATTTTAACCTGGGAACAGAATTAACCAGGTGTTCAAACAAATGCATGCCAAGACTTCTAAAAGGCACTTCCTCGACCTCCCTCTGGGTGCCGTTACTTGACCTGATGGGACACAGGATGAAATTAAAGGAGAAGAGAAAGAAAGAGCCTAGACAGACTAGACAGTTTAACATGCAGATAAAGAAAACGATGGGCAAAATTATTTGCCTGCAGCTCTACCAACTGATGCATAATGGAGAGAGTGTGAACATCTCAACAGATGTGAGAGTGATTTGAGGAGCTTTAGCATTTTGGCTTGTTTCAGGCAAAATGTATTAGTTGAGTAACAACTGTACAGTGTCCGAGAGTGAAGATACCTGAAAAACCCTTTAAAAAAATAAATTATAATGTTCCAGGGTAGCAGGCCTTTTTGAAGTTTTCTTTGCTCCAAAATAAATAAATAAAGCACTAAACTCCATCACATTAAGTATTTCCTAAACATCTGATTTGTCATTATGCACCAGTGTTAGTATTAACCAGTGATATTATTAATATACTATTAATGTATTGAATAATTAAAAACATTTGCAGTGTTCATTTTAATTTCAGTTCATTTTAGTAATTTTATCATTTATAAATATAATGTTAAGTGCTTTTGTCATGTTTTAAAAATATTTCTATATGTAAATAATTAATTAATTAGTTTTTTTTATTAATATTTATATTCATTTTTAGTTTTAGCCATTTTTGTACTTCAAGAAATTTTTATCCGTAATTTTACGTCAGTTGCCAAGAAAACATTTCTCATTTTTTAAATGCAAGTTTTTCATAATATTTCTAATAATAATAGTTTTAGTTAACTGTCCTATTCATGATGTAATTTTGTGCAATGGTATTTGCTTTTGAGCTAATTTGATCCTGAGGTCATTTGTAATATACAGTATTACTGATTTATGTAGCTATGAGAATCTCTGAAAATTCTGATACAAAAGACCAGTTTTTTATTTATATACTTTTTTCCTTTATTATTTTTTTTATTAAATAAACAAATTTTTATATTATTTGTTAAAGTGGTTAAATAATATATATAAATAACATTTATAAATGTTACTCAAAAATGATGTTAAAACAATGATGTCAGAAGTATTTGCATTTGATAACAAATTTTGCCACATCATAACTGTGCCCCTTAAAAGCCTATACTAAAAATATTTCTCCATTTATTTTTTACACTAAGTGTGCTTTTCCATATTAACCTATTTTTCCATTTGGCATACTTGGGAGGAACATTAGTGCATTCATACATGATTCATAAATGAAAGTGAGTGTTTTCATTAGAAAGCATCAGTACAGTTCTGATGAAAAGATTACACATCATCCATGATCAAATATGAATGAAATCATCATGATCTTTGTGCTTGTGAACGTATGTAAGATGCGACATTTATGTTCCACATTCAGTTTCTTCTTTAATGTTTTAAACAAGTGCAAAATTTACACAGAGGGAAGGTTTCGAAATCTCTCATGACAGAGACCTTTCCATTACGTCGACCCTTTTTGATCGATTCGATCGTCTGGTTTTTAGTTTCTCCTTCCTGTGGGCTGATGCATCTGCTGAGGTGGCACTTTTAGGCCGTAGCGGTGAGGACTTGTAGAGAACACAAATGGATCCATCCTCACCGATCCGATAGGACACCTCGTAAGGGTCCACCCACAGTGTCAGCTCTAGTGGAAGTGATGAGAAAAGCTGCTCTTGTGTAAATCCAACAGCAGAGGCTGCTTTTCCTATAAGCGGGTCCATTTTATGGTTGATCCGTAAACATCTGTAGCCAGAGCCTCTGCAGGGAGCTTGAGGAAACCAATGGTGCTGATAGTGCTCTGAGGGGGAAAACGCATACAATAGCTTGAATACTGAATTTTCAAGTATTGTCATACACAGTGTTGGGGAAAGTTACTTTTAAAAGTAATGCATTA
>NW_015505926.1:1231502-1245549 GCF_001515645.1 Sinocyclocheilus grahami
TTACGTAACTCGCGTTACTTGTAATGCGTTACCCTCAACACTGGTCATACAAAAAAAGAAAGAATGTCACCAATGTTCAAAAAAGAGTATTTTGAAAATACAAAAAATATAGGCCTATAACTGTAGGCTAATGATGATGAAATCAAGATCTTAAATAGCCTAAATAAAATCAGCTTTTCTGGGAGAAAATGATCAGTTGAAATTAATCAAAACATGGGTGTCATTTTATGAGGAATGAATAGCTACTCAATTAGTAAAGAAGAGCAGGTCAGACCATCATCTAATCTCACCCAGCAGAGCATCAGTGAGTGTGTGAGTGAAGATCTGCAGCTGATCTCCAGTCAGAGAGTCACTGCTGCTGCTGCTGCTGCTGCTGCTGCTCAGTAATCTCCTGATGAAAGAAGCAGCGACCGACACCTCTGTTTTCATCATGTTCCCAGAGGCCATGTTCTTCACCAAAAAGACATATGCTGAAAACGCAGATTGAGCGAAATTACATGAAATTCCACAAGTGAAGGCAATCATTTATTCTAAAGATGGTGTATAGGCGTACCTGTAATTTATAATTTATACCTGTAATTTGTTTTTCAAGGACATAAAAGGCTAAAAACTGATTTTAATAACAAACCGACAAAACTTGCAAGACCCACTGCAAATAGAATTTTAGCTGCAATAACTCTTTGCAGAACAGATGAATAAAGCAGAACTTCTGAAACAAATACGTCACAGAGGAGAAGCAGCGCCATCGCCTGACAAATCAGCAGTCACGTGTGCAGACAATCACTTTACATGCGTTTTAGGTTATAATTATAATGTTGGACACCGATTTTTGTTCTATTAAAACTGGGCTTATTTAAGGTCAAATAACCCGACTTTTAAAGTGCAGAACGTTTTTTCTTCTGTATAAAACGACAGTTGCGTCTACTGTTCGAGTTTGTATGTTCCGTGATGATGTTTAAGTGAAAATCTGTAGAATGTAGGCTACTTAAAATGTGTTAAATGCAACTAGTAGCACATTTGTTGGTTATTGAACGCATGATTAAATTAGACAAAATGTTTATTCAACAAATTCGCAAGGTGTGAATAACATGCACAGCTACATATTTCGTATCGAATAAACAATATTTATTTAAGTCTTTTCGATGAATCAGTAGCTTTGCTGGAATTTGAAAAGACCTTTGAACTTAATGATTTAAAACTATTTTGCTTTGTTGCAGACACTTATGCAACCATACTTAAGCAAGAGTAAAAGCAGTGCCCTAAACTAGAAAAACCTGAAAGATGAGTAAAGAGTCAAGTGATTATGCACGACATAATTCCGTTAATTTTGCATTCTGTATTATAATTCTATTGCAGGGTGTGGAAAGCCTCGCACTCCATGCATTTCAAGGATCGCTCCTCCCCTTATCCACAAATAGCCAAGCAGAAGGTGTGTCCTCGAGCTTTCTGAGTATAATAGCACCAGTGGAAACTCTTCACCACGGAAGGGAAAGAAAGAGAGAGAGAGCAGTATTGTTGAAGTTAAACCCAACACATTTCAAATGAGGTAAGGAGGCCTCCTTTTCAGTATATTAAGCTTTGCATGCAATTCTGCTACAGTTTGTGATCCTGTTCTCAGTGCTGAGTTCCACTTTGTAGATACTAGGCAAGCAGTTGTTTTATATAGACATATTCTTTAGAAAAATGTGTGAAAACAAACCTGTTGCAGGCTGTTTGAAACCCTCTTACCCCACCACAGATGGTGTTTCAACATGTTATCTGCAGTCTGGGTTACTGCCAATAACAGCATAGGTATTAACTTCACAATAGGTCACTAACCTTAAAGCAGACACATCCTGATCCCTGACACAGTCTAGCATTAGGTGCCAACACTGGTCTCACGTGAAAAGTAGTCAAAACTGCTTTGATCAGAACACGAGTAGGTTTGTTAATCAGACTTTCAATGGTAAATTTAAAGGGTTTTGGGTCTTCAAAATGTGTCCTTCGAACCTGATGAATTGTTATTGTTCTTGTGTGTGTTTTGTTTTTACTTGTTACAGTTCAGATAAATCACCTTTTGAGGATAGGAATGGGGAAATTAGTTAATAATTGACAGAAAAATCCTCTAAACATCTCCTAGAAGTTCATAAAAAGGAGAACTTTTCTTGCCACAAACCACAATCACATGATGTTTTAGTGTTACTCATCAGTTTCAAGATCACATTTTCACAACAACCGTGTACAGTCAAATTAGTTTATTTGACTGTTATATGATTTAACTCGGGTCTTTTATTCTCCATTGTTCACATTTGAAGCCTGTTCTTTCCCATTGAATCATGGCGCTTTAACTCCAGAGGTGTTTTTCTGGCTCTTCACCTGCAGGATGACCGGCAGACCGTTCCTCCTCACTCTCTCTATTCTTTCTGGCCCGCTGAGCTGCTATGGCTTCAAAATTTGTGCCTTTAATGTTAAGAGTTTTGGCGATTCAAAATCAGCCGATGCCAAAATCATGAATTCGATATCACGGGTAAGAGGATTAACATTACAATGCTTTTTATTTATTTGTATAGTGTATAAAAACATGTCTCAAAATTCTGTTTTGTTCTTTTTGCAGATTGTATCTCGCTGTGACATATGTTTGCTCCAGGAGGTCAGAGATCAGAAAAATAAAACCATCCCGCGCTTGCTTGCTACACTCAACAGGTAGACAATATGTAAATATTAAAAAAACAAATCTGAGATCACTGTAACCAATCAGATTTAAGAGATAAACAAATGTACAGTGCATAAATGCTGTTATATTTTTTTACAGACTTAATAATAATGATTATGACTCAATGGCAAGTGAACGTCTCGGGAGAACACAAACCTATCAGGAGCAATACGTTTTTGTTTATAGGTATGTCTTCAGCACTTCTATGCTTTAGGACGTATGCAGGGATGTATATATTATATAACTCTGATATTTGAGTTTTAATGTTTTAATTTACATGTTGATATTGGATATTTAATTGCGATGCTCATTTCTCTTATTTTTGCATTTCATTTGCTCACATTTGAATGCCCACTTAAAGTTCTTTAAAACACTAAGAATTTAATAACATGACTACATATATTCTTTAGCAAATTACAAAATGAATATCTATTTTATAGTGTATATTATAAAGCTGTGATGCCTAAATTTACATATTGCACTTAAAATGATTGATTTTAGTTCTTAGTGTTTTTTTATTTATTTAGACAAAATAGTGTTGAATTTTAATATCAGCCATTTATCAGTTATCAACCATAACGTGAAAATATTTATTGGCTTATCATTATTGGTGTATCCCTAGTAAAGGCATGGTATTAATACTATTGAACATTGTTTTATGAGATGTGATGTATGTCTTGCATTACTTTGATTAATACTGATATAATCTTGATCACCATAATTGGTTTTGGTCATTTCAGGTCTTGCAAGACAATTTCCCTCATTTCTTTTTTTTTTCTCACACAGGAAAAGCAAAGCGAAGCTGAGAAACCAGTATCAGTATCCAGATACACAAAAAGGGGATGTAGATGCTTTCTCCAGAGAACCCTTTGTGGTACACTTCCAAGCCCCTAAAACAGGTAAAAAAATAAACCAGCAAAACTTCAGTGCTGAATTTGTTCCAAGACAAATCATTATTAGCTGAAGCTTGATGATTTTGGTCATGTGATCTCATGATGTCTCTGTTAACAGTGGCCAAGGAGTTTGTCTTGATCCCACAGCACACCACTCCTTCAAATGCCACCAAAGAGATTGACGAACTCTATGATGTCTTTGTGGACATTAGAGCACGTTGGAAAATTGAGGTATGATGATGGATTTCTTATTTTATAAAGAGCATATCTTGAGATCAAATAATGAACTTAGCTTTTTTTTATCATCTTTGCAGAATGTGATGTTCCTTGGGGACTTCAATGCAGCTTGTGGTTATGTGGCTAAAAAGAACCGTAAGAACATCAGACTCTTCTCTGACCCGTCTTTCATCTGGCTGATTCAGGATAACGTGGACACTACAGTGAAAGAGTCGACTGACTGTGCATATGACCGGTACGCTAATAAAAATCTCAAATTGGCATAATAAAATAATGCTGTTTATGATTTGCATAAATGCACTGCATATGGCCAACCTTTTATGCTTGCTCAATATTTTACCATACTTTTTATGGTTAACCCTCAGAATTGTTGTGCACGGAGAGCCATTTCTCAGAACAATCGAACCGTTATCAGCACGGCCGTTCAATTTTCCCAAGGAATTCCAACTTACAGAGGCAGAGGTACACCAAAATTGGCATTTTATTTTTATTTTGCACATTTTCATGTCATTTCAACTTCAGGTTGTCTGTTATAGGCTTTAGAAGTGAGCGATCACTACCCCATTGAGGTGGTACTCAAAACGCAGAAGTCAGGGTTCTTCGCAGGAAACAGCAAAGCTTCGTGTCTTCTGCCTACAGCGTTTATCCTGAACAGCCTACTGCTACTGCAGATGATCATATGAACACAAATGGACCAGAAGTGGATTATTCATCTCGAAAACAGAAAACTATAGTGGCAATAACCCCCTAATTTGGTTGGTTTTCATTACTAAAATATCTTCAGAACTACATCTTAAAATTACTCAGTCGAGTATACTCTAAGATGTACAGAATTAGCAAAGTCATGCTTGAAGCCATGTGGCAAAACAGGAAAGCATCCTGCAGAATGTTATGGTCCGATAAGACTGAAGTTGAGCTTTGCCCTTGAGGCAAAACAATGACAAACAGCCAAATGCCCAAGCAATGCCATCAGAAGGAATAATAAAAAAAAAAAAACGTAAGCTCAAAAATCAACATGATGCATCCATTCAGAAAACGTTTTTGAAAAACTGAATTTCTTCAGATTGCCTCCGAAAGGTTCCATTCTTTCCTTAATGGCAGTTAAGAAATGCAACAATGCCTTTTATTTTTTACTCTAATGTTCCCAAATTTTTTAATGTTACTGTACTAAAGTTCAAAATGCAAATTGTAAAAAACACCAAGACTGTAAATCAAAGAAAGAACTTTATTTGTGGTCATTAGAGCCTTGGTTCACACAGATGAATAAGTGTGAGTGCTTAGTTGGCATGCACGGCCTTCCAGTGGCTCAGGGGTCCACTGCTGGGGATGTACTTCACCCCACAGCCATCAGGGATCACATGCTTCTCTGCCAGCATGTTATCAAAGTCACAGGCATTGAACTTTGTGAATCCATATTTCTTGGGAGATGTGGATCTAAGAAGAACATAGACAATCAACATACCACTTTCACATAATTATCACCTAGATACTGTTTTTAACTTAATGTTACATACCTTCTGACAGCCAGGGAACTTGAACTTGGCTCTCCTCAGAGCCTCGATCACATGTTCCTTGTTCTGGGCCTTTGTGCGCACAGACATGATCACCTGGCCAATGTGCACACGGAGCACTGTGCCCTGAGGCTTACCGAAAGCACCACGCATACCAGTTTGGAGCCTGGAGAGGAGGTGAACAAAGATTTAAACTTACTAAAAAGTGGTCAAACAGAAAATCTATTTGAAAAAATAAGTAATGTTATGTCTCCATGGTCCCTTCAAGGGCCTAGCCCTACACAGCTAGGCTCATACACATACCAAAGATTTACTGTCTGCAGCCTTTGCACACCACACAAGTACAGACAACCTGTCTAGTCGGCTTAATAAGCTGCAGGTAAGAGTCACAGACCACACACACACACACACACACACACCAGCTCCGGCACAGGATAACATTTTGTTGATACGGATAACATGGAAGGGGTGCAGGCGCATGCGGATGTGGAAACAATTTTTTCCACAGGTCTTCACCATGTACTTGTTGGCGCAGATACGGGCAGCCTCAAGAGCTAGAAAACAAATACACGGATTAGAAGTTTGATGTAAAATACTGTGTAAGTGAACAACAGTATTGTATGAAGACACCTCACCTTCACTGGACAGCTGCTCATATTCATCAGATACCATGTGAGCACACATGGGGAACTCATCTACCTTCGCCTTCTTCCTGCCCAAGTCAAAGATCCTGATCTTGGGATCTGAGTTTGGGAGAGGGATGCACTCAAATCAGAACAATTCTTGAATTGATTCATTAATGGATGATTTTGTGTTGTTGTCCAAGTATTCAAGGTATATGTGGGGGATATTTTGATCAGTGAATTTTTTAAGTTTGTGATTACTATAAGGATTTTAGAAATATTTTAAATTCACTAATTGAACTTCAAAATCAATTTATGAATCACTTTAACCGACCACCATGTGTGAGTTTAACTTCACATAAAAAGCAATAAAATGATTAAATATGCTTTAAAATCAAGAAAATATTAGAAATTCTCAATTTCAATGACTTAAAGGGGTCATATGATGCTTTTTTTAAAGATCATTATTTTGTGTATTTGGTGTAACCGAATATGGAAGCCTTTTTAATAAATTATGGTATTTCCAGGTTGTCCATAACAATGGGATGTTGTTGTTTCTTTTGTCTACACTTACAAAGATACTGGATATGAGTTTTCTTCCATAACTTACCAGGAACACCTCGACAGAAACGGGACTTGGGGTAAGGCTTGTTCTTACAGTATCTGTAGCTGCGAGACGACTCAAAATCAGCAACACACATAAATAGTTAATACAAGCACAAAAACGTGATGTACACAAAGCTGAACACCCTTAATATAACACCCGTTATATTTAGATTTTTAAACTGTCCAACAACTACAATTGCTGCAAATGGCTAAATGAAGTGCTTAAACGGGTGCTAATTTGTGAGTTTCACATTTAACAACAATGGATTTCAAATAACCATTTTCACTATGGCCAGTTTTTAAAACAACAGATTCACAGCTTACCAACGGGCTGGGCGGCGGCCCATGGTTGCAATCTGTAATGTACACAATAACAATGACTTTAAAAAAAGAAGGTGTGTGTACATAAGTGAGTAAATTAAGTATTTCTCGACAAATCTGCAGAGCGCCGCAGCGCGCTCTTTCCACGCGCTCACCTACCGGAGGAAAGGAAGAACACTGGCCTTCCGCTGCGTCATAATGCACCGAGTGAAACTGCTTCCGGTTCTTCTTGATTCTCGGGATTAATCCTATTTCTTTAATGTATTTAACAATAGCACAATATATTTTCCCCTTGTCCAAATACCCACACTTGCGGTCTTGGCCACTTGAGACTGTCCCAGGTCTTGAAAGCGCCAGAGCGCAGTGCTCTTAACGCACACTATCTCGAAGACCGAAGCTCTAGTCAATGCTTAGTGTATCCCATCATGCATCATGTTCTGGAAATAAATCGTGAGACTCTTTCCCGAGATCTCGCGAGAGGTCACGGAAACCTTTCCAATGCAAGTTAAATATTAATATAATTAGATATTACATATAATTTGGTAGAAAAAGTGTGTTTTTACGTTTTATTGGTGCAAAGATGAGTAGTGGTGATATTTTGTACAACATTTGCAACTGCTTTTTATCACTTAATTAGAAGCACCACAAATTAAAATTGTCATGTTATAGGGACCACTGAACAGACATTTAGAAGTTGATTTTAAAATGCAAAGTATTTAAAATTAAAATAAAGCTATATAAACACTTGCATTTTTACAACACTACAAGTGTGTCCCATCAGGTAATGAAAAGTTCGACACACACTTGTGGTCTTCATGCTCACTTGAACACTTGGGCCAAATACAGGAAATAAGTCATATAAGTGGTCAAGTGCAAAGACCGCAAGTGTGGGTATTTGGACAAGGCTTTTACCTTGTTCTGCATGCTCTTTCAAAAGGCTTGACAAGTTAAATGATTCAACACCCATGTTTCTTACTTCCTTAATGAGTTTTATCCTTTCTTTTTCATATTTTTTACATTTTATTAAAACATGCTCTATTGTTTCTGCCTGATTACAAAAAAAATACATTGACCTGTTTCAAGTTGTCCTATATTAACTTCTTCCGGTTACATATTTGTGCTACATTTATACTGTAATTAAAAACAGATTTTATATTCTAGTTCGCAGAAACAACTGCTATCAATAGAGTAATTCATATTAATAAGCGCATGTAGGCTAACAGACAAATGCTCCTTCGTAACTTTTTTTAATTTTTTTATTAATGCTCAAAAATCAAGAATATTACACATAGAATAATACAACCATTAACATAAAAAAGAAACAATAATAACAAAAAAGAAAGAAAAAGAACAGGAAAAAAAAAGAAAAAGGGGGTTGTTAATACATTACAAACTGAAAGAATCAAATTTAGATTTACATGTCATTAAAGATAGGAAAAGAGTTACAGGTAGATAAAGTTTTTAAGGCTTTTTTGTTCTTAGACAACTGGATTAATGAAAGGTATTGCTCAAAATATTTTATAAAAACAAAGAAGAGAGGTCTAGTGTTTGAATATTTGCATTTGTGGATGTGAAATTTTGCAAGAAGCAAAATCAGATTCACTACATAAAACGGTTTCCTTTTAGATTGTTCATACTCAATAAAACGCTCCTTCGTAACTTCCTGCGCTCCCAACGCGACTGTGGACTCTGTAGTTCTGCGCTCCTCATGCTGCTGGTATTTGTAGTCCATTAGAACGATCTTCGGTGTTACTGTTTTTACTGGCGCACGAGCTTCTGAGGAAGATTATCTTATACCAACATGAATAATGCTTTCACTCACAAGCAAATGAAAACAAACCTACAAATGCATATGTTTGTCAGCGAAAAATAATCTCTTTATTCAGCTGCACTGTGTGCAGATCTGAAGGCAAGAAAAATGCATTTTCCAACCGATAAAATATCAAAACGAAAACAATTAAGTACCAAAATGACAATATCACGTTCTTGTACCTTGTAAATACATTAGTACATGAATGGCAGTCCTTCAACATCCATAGTATTACCACAAGGTACCGTGGTACCGTCATTGTAACGTATGCTACTTTTTGCATGTTTGAAGAAACTTAAACTAACTTAGTGCTGTATCGTGTAGAAAATAAACTGTAAACTTTAAGCTATTTTACGTGGTCAGTGAACGTTAGCTTGTAAAGATTAACGTTACAGTTGCAGATAACAAAAATAAACTAGAGTAGGCTAATCATCGTTTGTACAACATGTAAAAGCTGTCAAAACAATTTGTATGATTGTTCTCACTTTAGACCAGGGGTCACCAAACTTGATCCTGGAGGGCCGGTGTCCTGCAGAATTTAGCTCCAACTTGGCTCAACACACCTGCCTGGAATTTTAAAGTATACCTAGTAAGCGCTTGATTAGCTGCTTCAGGTGTGTTTGATTAGGATTGGAGCTAAACTCTGCAGGACACCGGCCCTCCAGGAGTGAGCCTGGTGACCTCTGCTTTAGACAATCCTGGAATCGCCTCAAAGCAAAGCAGCCTATTTGAAAACACAAGAGGGCGACAAAGACCTTCAAACGCATCCACTGGTTGCTCGTCCCACATTGTCTCGAGGGAGCGCTGTTGCTTTGTCCTTCTCCAGCTCGGATGTGGTCATGAAATCCCTCCTGCACACTCTTAATTTTTTAGAGACGAATGACCTCATATCGCTGAACTGTGGATAATGAGGACCAAATGCTCGAGTGGTCATTGGAATCCATGAAATCACAAATGTTTGCTCAAATTCAGTGTAAAAATGACTCGATAGGCTATTACAAAAATCCCGTTTCTGCTCTAACATTTGATAGAAATGTAGAACAACAGTTCAGATGTAGATTACTAAAGCAGCCATAATGTAAGAATGTTCAAGAGAGAGATTTCATTCAGGCCTTGACAAAGATCATTTACAATCAAAGGAAACATCCACTCTGTCCGAAGCTGAGGCCAAAGCTGTAAACAATCTGAAATATTCCTCTTGTGTCGCTCCGTGTTCTTCAACTAACTGGGGCAAGCAGACATTCTTACCTTAGATGGGGCTGTGCATAGGTCAAGCCAAGTCAAATCTACCTCCTCATTCATTTGATCACAGAACTGTTTCAGAGTCAGTCTAGACTGGTCATCTCCCACTGCAACAAAGACTGGAGATACATAAGAATTTAGGTCTGAGACTTTAGCATATATTGTAATAATATTAAAGAAATAAAAAAAGAACAATTGGTGATTGATTGATTTATTGATGGATTTAATCTTTAACTGAATGTCACAAACAATTCTGGGAGATTTTCCATTGATTTCCTCGTGTGAGTTTACTTGATGAATCAGACAACCGTTGCATTTCTTATCTTAAAAACATTCATTTTTAAAGCGCATAACAATGCCAAAACTCACATTTGAGGTTTGACCGTGTAATTTACGTTGTAGAAGAAAACATGATAGTCTTTTCAAGCAAGTTTACCACAGATATTTTTTGCTCATAAATCATAAACCGCTATTCTAAAAACCCGTCTGAAATTCCTGAGGTAATCCATGGTGAATTCCACATTGGCTTACAAACTGAGGTCATGACAAAACAGCTCTTTTATGGGATCATGATGCAAATACACAACATTATTTCTTTAGTATCTATTGTTCTGATTTCATTTATTGTTTAAACCAAATTTGGTTTACAGTTACACAAAACATGACAAAAAGTGTTTTTGCATCTTTGAAATGTTATTTGTTGCCCTTTTGGTTTTCTTCATTTGCATATGGCATATATGACAGTAAGTGAGGTCAGAGTGTGTTATGGTGACAGTCTTTAGTGATGGGGAACTCACACTTTTTAAAGGGTCTTGTTTCCTTTCATCAAACCACAAACTAGGTGTGGGGCTTTAGTTACCACACCCAAAGTCTTCACACATCAGTGTAGAAGAGTTGCATTGACTCATATAAGGCACAGCATCCGTTTTTGCTCACAAGTAGAATGAGTTTTCACATGCCATTGGCCTTGCGCAGGTCCTGCGCAGTTTGCATATGCAACTGTGCTTGTGTACATGTATGTGTGTGGTTTAAATGCATGTGTGTGCTGTCCAGTAGGGTACATGGTGTAATTTGAATGCAAAAATGTGAGAAGATAAAGAAAACCAAGAAGAGTGTGGATCATGATTCATCAAGTTAAAGAGGAACTAAAATCTTAAGGAAAGGGAGAACTAAATAGTATAAAAAGGGCTGGGTTGGATATTACTCATTACATCCTTTTTTAAAACAACAGATTAACCAGCTTAGTGTGGTTTACTAGTCTTAGATGGTTTAAACTGGTCTATTAACCTGACCATGCTGGTGTTTAGCTGGTTTTGCTGATCAGCCAGCTGAAAAGTGGCATTGAAACAAACCAAGTGAGCTTTTTTTTTCCCAGAAGGACTCTTAAAATATCATTGTTTGTGTTCATTTGAAGATATAATTAATCATTTGATGATCTCTTGGATAATTTTCCATTCAGCTGTGTGGAAAAGTCATAGTCTAATTCCTGCAGGGATTGTATGGTTAATGTAATGATCTCCCCAATGGCAGAGTCAGACAAGTGGTTAGTTATTTATAGCAATCCCAAAAAAAAAATTGTAGTTTGAAGACATACAATGTCATTTTGTTGATGTTGCGCTGGTTGATATAGTCGCTGTCTTACGACTTGGTGTAAATGTAATATATAAAAAAAAGTGTTTATTTAGTGATGCTGTTTTAGAAATCCTATTCACTGACTGCCTTGATTGAATTTACTTAACCTGATAACAGTGGAGTTACTGCGATAAGTCATTTTAAGCTGATAGTTTTAACATAACATAATTTGCAGTCTAACATGAATCAACAGCGACCCCCATGAGGTGACCCACTTCATATAAAATAAAACATTATTATTACTATTAAATATTATATTAAAATTAGGGCTGTCAATCGATTACAATTTTTAATCGAATAAATTACATGATGTGGCGATTAATTAATCGAATTCATCACAAATTAAGTTTGGCTGTGAAAATACACCCAGAAGATCATAAGTAGACATTAGAAAAAGTATAGCTTTAGAAAGAAAGATTTTTATTAGATTCAACATAAAATTAATTACACATTTATGCTTCAACGGCCTAGCATAAACTATTGAACATAAAAGAAGATATCTTGAGAAACATTTCAGTATTTTTTGTTCATACAATGAAAGTCATTGGTAACCAAAGCAGAATTGAAATTTTTGGGTGAATTATCCCAAAATTCGATGATAATATTAATTTTATTTAATTTAAATTAAAATTTGTCATTAGTTACTCACTCTCATGTCGTTCTAAACCTGTAAGGCCTCCGTTCATCTTCGGAATACAAATTAAGATATTTTTGCTGAAATTAGAAAGCCTTCTGACCCTCCATAGACAGCAATGCAACTGAAATGTTCCCAGGCCCAGAAAGGTAGTAAGGACATCGGTAAAATAGTCCATGTGACATCAGTGGTTCAACCATAATTTTACGAAGCTATGAAAAAAACTTTTTGTACGCAAAGAAAACAAAAATAATGACTTTATTCAACAATTCTTCTCCTCCTTGTCACCATCCTCTGCCATTATCGAGAGTACCACGAAGCATGTGCATGATGCTGCTGACGTAGAACACGCATGCGCTGAGCCTTGTTTACAAGCAGAGGAATTCACATGCATGCATGATACTCTTGATAATGGCGGAGGATGGTGACGCGGAGGAGAAGAATTGTTGAATAAAGTCGTTATTTGTGTTTTCTTTTTGCAAGAAAAGTATTCTTGTAGCTTTTGTAAAATTATGGTTGAACCACTGATGTCACATGTACTGTTTTACCGATGTCCGACCTTACTATGTTTCTAGGTCTGGGAACATTTCAGTTGCATTGCTGTCTATGCAGTGTCAGAAAGATCTCGGATTTCATCAAAAATATCTTCATTTGTGTTACGATGATGAACGAAGGTCTGACGGGACGACATGAGGGTGAGTAATACATGACAGAATTTTCATTTTTGCATGAACTATCCCTTTAAGTCATTCATTCGTTCGGTTCGTTCAAACGGCTGATTCATTCAGGACTTAAGCAAAAGGCTCCATTTATGAAGTTCAGTTCTGCTGTGGCTTTATAGGTAAAAGACAATATTGTGTGTAAAATATAACACAATATTAACTTATTTACTGAACTGTTATATAAAATCACATTTGCATTCATGCTATTCGGGACAAATAAACACTTGTGTGATATTGCTCTAGCTGCTCGTGTAATATCGCTTATCTTATGATTTAAATATAAGACACAAGCTCATATAGGTGATTTTGTTTTCATTTTGCCCCAAAATCTTGAATTTTAGGGCTACATAACTGCATTTATGGACTACATTGTGCAGTGAGTTCTTGCCCTGCTTCGTGTTTGTCAACAGTCAACTGTTTGAAATTTAAGATGATGTACCGGTCTGGGGAGGGGCATTTTTCATAACTAATTAGTTAGATTAAAGCGTATCTATCTATCTATCTATCTATGCTACACACCCTTCAAGACTTCTTATTTTTCTATTTCCTTCGAAAGACAAAATTGATTTTGTGATGACACTGAGAAACTTGATGAGCTGGCATATTGCACCAAAACATCACCTTAAACAGGAAGTGAAAATATATCCGTTGCTATGTGGATGACCACTAGTTTATAAATAACAAAAGCCAGAAAAGCTGGCAGCTAGAGTATGACACATCATAACTTTCCCATCTGCTGTTCTGCAGAAATCAGCAAAGACAGAAGAATTCTCTACATTCCCCGCTCACTCACCATCTCTAGTCTACTGATGTGTGGAGGGCTGCTCAGCTCAAACCTGTGCCGACATGTCAACTACCATAGTCATGAGATCATGTGATGTCATCCCAGGTCACTTAAAAGCACATGTCATAACGGGGTGTATGAAGGGGCCCTGTCTTCAGGTTTCATGTTTTTAGTTCAACTGGAATGGCAGTGAAAAAACGTAAGTTACAATGCTGTGCTTAGAGGAACCAACACAAAAGGAAGTGAATGGTGGAAAAATGCACAATAAATGTGGGGGTTGCTTCAATTATGAGCCCCCCCCCCCCCCCCCCCCCCCCCCGGCTTTCCCAAAACACAAAAA
>NW_015505926.1:1246372-1292041 GCF_001515645.1 Sinocyclocheilus grahami
TTCATATAATCCTTGCCCCCCCCCCCCCCCCCGTTTGGTCATTTAAAACAAAATAAAATAGAAATAAAAATAAAACACACTTTCATTAGTTTAACTGATTTGTCCAGCAGCATCACTGTTACATAAGCATAAGATTTTTTTTAACATTTGTTTTTATAAATGAATACCTTTATTCATCAAAGATAAATTAAATTGATCAAAAATGTTACAAAAGATTTTTATTTTAAATAAATGTTGTTTTGAAATGTCCATTTATTAAAGAATCCTGAAAAATTATCACAAAAATATTTAGCAGCACAACTGTTTTCAACACTGATAATAATAATACATTTTTCTTGAGCAGAAAACCAGCGTATTACAATGATTTCTGAAGGATCATGTGAAACTGAGCAACTAGAGTAATGGCTGCATATTTAGAAAATAAGAATTAGAATTAGAAAACAGTTCTGTTGAATTGTAATATTTCACAATATTACTGTTTTTACTGTATTTTTGATCAAGTAAATGCAGCCTTGGTGAGCATTTGTATATATATAATAATTTTATATGAATTAAAAATCATGTAACAACATATTCACATTTTTCAGCATAAAAAAGTAATATTTTAAAAGAAAAACCCGCCCTTGGGATATAAAAGCACACATCTAAAGAAACATCCTTTACAGTAAAACAATATACAAAATATTACACATTTTTAGAAAGTATATACAGATGTATATTGTGATTTGCAGATGTGTAAATGTGTGTGTGTAAAGAGGTGTGTAAATGTGTCATGGGTGGTTAATCTTAAGTAAAAGAAAGAATCTAAACACCTAAAAAGACACAGTGCAGTAAGAACAGCCATTGCTTTCCGTTGTGGTTCTTGGTGTTTGGAATTGAAATTGTGAAATTTAGACAGCTGTGCCAAGTGTTACTGCTCATTGCACAATGATTTGACACGTAACAGGCATGTCTATTCTGTGCTATCTTGCAGTCAGTGTTCCCTTTGTGAAGTAGCTTTACTGTTTAGTGAGGACACAGCATGATGCACGTATGGATTTTTAACACATCACCCTTCTGCTTTGGGATTGGGTGTATAATTTACAGCCCTGAAGGATGAACTGTCTGGATTCTTGTTCAGAAAGTTTCATTTGCAGTCTGAATTAAATTGCAGTTTCTCACTCTCATACACATGAACAGAGCCTGCTGACGGGGGGCAGATGGTCTGAGCGCCACATGTGGTGAACCAGATAAACAAACACTGCCAGCACTGCCATCCTCCGCTCAAAAATGACATCATTATTTATCTGCCTCAAACATCTGCTTTGGTTATTCAGTCCAGATGCAGGTATAAAAAGGGTGTCCCTGTTTCATGCAGCTTCAGTGCAGTGTGATGTAATGTGTGCACATATGTGTTCTATAAAAAGAATGAATTACATCATAATTATGATATGCATACAGCCTGTTGTCAGTTATTCATTTCACACTTTTGCACAACATCATCCATAATATCTCAACTTCATCATAATGTATTTTTTACACACATTTATTTTTTATTTATTATAATTATTAAAATAATTATTATTGCTCATAAAAAAGAGAATGTGAGAGAATGAGAGATTCGTCATTGATAGCTGTGGTGTTCTTGACCTCCTCCACATTCCTCCTCCCAAATAAGGATAAGGTTGCTGACACACTCTCTCTGCCCTTTTCTTGCTTGTTCTTCTTCTCTTTCTCTTTGTCTCACATTTGAGGACATATTTTCAAATACAGTAGCTGATGCCGGTGCACAAGCATTAACAAAGATCGTGACTTTTATTGTGGCCCATGTACAGCGGGTAAAATAAGTATTGAACACATCACCATTTTTCTCAGTAAATATATTTCTAAAGGTGCTGTTGAAAAAGTATTGAACACGCTTACTGAAATTTATTTAATACGTCGTACAAAAGCCTTTGTTGGTAATGACAGCTTCAAGATGCCTCCTGTACGGAGAAACTAGTCGCATGCATTGCTCAGGTGTGGTTTTGGCCCATACTTCCACAGAGTCTTCAAATCTCAAAGGTTCTGTGGGCCTCTTCTATGAACTCTAATCTTTAGTTCTTTCCATAGATTTTCTATTGGATTCAAGTCAGGTGATTGGCTGGGCCATTCTAGCAGCTTTACTTTCTTTCTCTGAAACCAAATGAGAGTTTCCTTGGCTGTGTTTGGGATCATTGTCTCGCTGGAATGTCCACCCTCATTTTATCTTCATCATCCTGGTAGATGGCAGCAGATATTTATCAAGAATGTCTCGGTACATTTTTCCATTCATCCTTCCTTCAATTCTATGAATTTTGCCAGTGCCACACCATGATGTTTTGGGGTGATGTGCAGTGCCATTTGACCTCCAAACATGGTGTGTATTATGGCATCCAAAGAGTACAATTTTGGTCTCATCTGACCAGACTATATTCTCCCGGTATTTCACAGGCTTGTCTAAATGTTGTGCAGCAAATTTTAAACGAGCTTCAACATGCTTTTTCTTCAGCCATGGAGTCTTGCGTGGTGAGCGTGTATATAGGCCACGGCGGTTGAGTGCATTACTTATTGTACTTATTATTTTCTTTGAAACAACTGTACATGCTAATTCCAGGTCTTTCTGAAGCCCTCCACAAGTGATCCTTGGCTCTTGGACAACTCTTCTGATAATTTTTCCACTCCTCTGTCAGAAATCTTGCGGGGAGCACCTGGTCATGGCCGGTTTATGGTGAAATGATGTTCTTTCCACTTCCAGATTATGGTCCCAGCATTGCTCACTGGAACATTCAGAAGTATAGAAACCCTTCTCTAAACAATGCCATCAGTATGTTTTGCAACAATAAGGTTGTGAAAGTCTTGAGAGAGCTCTTTGCTTTTACCCATCATGAAATGTTTCTTGTGTGACACATTGGTCATGAGACACCTTTTTATAGGCCATCAGCTGGGACTGAACCAACTAATTTTAATTTACACTGACAAGGGGCAGGATTGCTTTCTAATTACTGATAGATTTCAGCTGGTGTCTTGGCTTTCCATGCCTTTTTGCACCTCCCTTTCTTCATGTGTTCAATACTCTTTCCCTGTGTCATTCTACTTTATTACACAGAACTTAATTTCTGAACATTTTTTTTGTTTTCTTTGTATGCGTGGATTACTTTGATTGTTACTGACATCTGGTGAAAATTTCATGTCAACAGCACCTTTAGAAATATATTTACTGAGAAAAATGGTGATGTGTTCTATACTTATTTTACCCACTGTATATTTATGCAGTTGATTTTGTGTAGATGCTGGATCAGATTGGGGGAGCGTGTGTGCAAGTGAAGCAGCACAGAGAGGATATTTTTGTTATTCCTCTGAGGCTTGGATGAGGCAGTGAATTTGGATGGGGGTCTTGAGGCTAACATTAGCTTTGCAGGGCCCAGCAGTTTACTGAACCCCTGTCTGAATGTAAAATTGACATTTGTTTAAAATACACAGATTCATTCAGGAACAAAACAAAGGCTATGTCCCAAATTACATCTCTCTGAGTAGGTATACTTTTTTTGAAAAAGTAATTACTTCACGGCTGCTAAAAATTTGTTCTATGGTATGAATGTGTGTAGTATGAATGTAACGTGGAAGTATTACATTCACCACCAGAATCAGATGCATTGCTTCACTGCCATTAAACACTCTTCTCCCGTATAGCCTCATGGCATAGTATAGTATCTCGTATGCACACTTCAGAATCATCTGGGTACTTATTGCCTATACTATTTTATTCATACTGTGAATTCAAACATGAAATATAGTCGAAAAGTATGCCATTTAATTTTCAACCACTGATTAATTTAAAAACGAAATAAATAAATTATTGAATCATTCACTCAAATGACTCATTCAGATACACTCAGGAACAAAACACCACAGTGCACTGCTCAGAGACATGATGGTTGAAACTATTTTGGAACCCCCATTTTTGTTGACGGAGCACAAAAAGATTTATTGGCAATATGACTAAATAACCTTACTTCATGTTTGTTAAACCCTTGTACAGAAGAAATATTACACTCACTATGAATATCATCATGAGTGATTTGAACATAGACACCAGTTAGATATATTTTGATATTACTTGGTATTTACTCAGAAATAGGCATTGCAATAATCAAATGAGAACCAAATATGTTTATTTCCAAAAAAAAATCTGTCAGCCAATCCCCTTAGACCTAAAATATTTACTTGTAATCAGTGTTGGGGAAAGTTACTTTTAAAAGTAATGCATTACAATATTGCGTTACTCCCTAAAAAAGTAACTAATTACATTACTTAGTTACTTTTTATGGAAAGTAATGCGTTATATTACTTTTGCGTTACTTTCGCGTTACTTTTTAAATATAAGCAGGGCTTGATTATAGCAAATATAAAAGCCCTTTCACACCAAAAAGTGTAATGAATAAACCTCAGGCTGAAGCAAAAGCAAATTCACGTCTGTATGAATGAAGAATGCAGGAGAAGAAACACTCGTCAGCAATATAAAAACAAAGCACAATTGTTAGATTATGTAAAGTCATTTTTGTCTATTAGTATGGTTGAACTGGATCATCAAAGGTCAGCAGCAAAGACATTGGTTAATAAAATGGGATTAGATACATTTGTGTACTTGTAATGAGTTACCCCCAATACTGCTTGTAATATCCTCTGAGATTTTAAATTAATATTTAACATATTTGTATGTTCACCGTTCTCTGATGTTGGTTAATTGTCACAATACATGCAGGTGAACAAATAAAATATTTAATCTTTTAAGTGTTTTATTTTATTTTATTTATCTTACTTATTTGATTTTATTTAGTTTTATATTATTTTATTGACTTATTATTTTTTTCTTTGTATGTTTTAGATTGTTATGATTTAATTACAATAACAGTTTGGGAAGCACTGTTTTAGATCATTAGTATGCATTATTCTCTGGTTTGCCACATAAGGTTTGCTGATGTCAGTATCAAATATCAAACATTTACAAGCCAATTTCAAGAAAGAATTCATTTTCACCAGCCGTAACACATCACTATGCACTGTAAGCATCCATGGTATGTCCTGAAGTAAACTTTATATAATTTTACTATTGAGTAGGTATGAGAGTGTATAAAACAAAATTCCTCATCTGTTCAGCAAACATGAGATCTCCTTCCTCACTGCAGCTCTGAAGGCCCAGCGAGCTTCACTCTGCAGGGGATCATCACTCTTTATTTTAGTCGGCTAGTCCACCAAAAGCAAAAAATTACAGCTACCGCTCATAATGTTTATACAGTCTTTACACAGCAACATGATTTTAGGGTTGTTCGAGGCGTGGCACAGAAGCTTTCATGATGGAGGGTTGTTTAGTTCTCTGTGAGAGCAGATCTCTCTCTCTCTCTCTCTCTCTTTCTCGCTCTCCTTGTCTTACCTCCACAAACACACAGCTTACCATATATGGCTGTGTTTGTGGAGAGGAAAAGGGTAAGTGCGTGTCTCTGTATTCAAATGCACGACTTTGCACCATCATCTGCGTGCGCATATGAGTGTTTGAGTGGGTTTGTGGGTTTGTGGGTATAGGTCGTCATGAGTACGACTTTTGAATGAGAAAGAGCAAGAACGAATTTGTGGGAAGTATTGAGTGAAAATTGATGAGAGATTCTTTGGATGTGATTCAGAGTTTACTTAGTAGGCTTACCTTTTAAAGACATCATGAATCAAGTCAGCCAGTGATGAAGTGAATGTAACACACTGACGGAGACTCACATTATATTTTACAATGTAAGTCGAAAACCAGCATTTTTCAGACATAAAATGTATCTTCATGCAGTGACTCTATAAAACAGTCTCCTGTTATCTGAATATGAAGTAATGTTTACTGCCAGCACATTGTTTTATATGCGCACGTTTGCGATATGAAATGCGCTGGAAGGCAGGGTGTGACGTAATGTGTGATTTGTCAAGCTTGCTTGCCTATGCCTGCATCTCACAGTGTTCTTAATAAGGTCAGACTTCCCAGTTAGAACGAATCAGAGTAAGCGAGAAAAGAAAGAGAGAACATAAGGAAGAAAAGTGGGAGTCTCAGACATCATGACCGCCGCTCTGAAGGTTATTGTGTCACGCTGACCCTTGTACAGTCAAACCTTCTGAGCATGTCTCAGCATCTTCCTTGAAACAACACAAACAGACAGCTGTAAGCTAAGAATGAATGAGCATGTGCAGATGATGTTCATTGACTATCATTATCTCGATCCCTCAAGACATTAATGTCTGTTTTCACTTCATTGTAGAGAATAAACTGGGCCTCATTTTGCACACTACAAAGATTTCGCACACAGCGTTCACTGCCAAAATGTCACATTTCCGCACCTCGGGTAAATATTCAATGTGAGTCTGTTTACCTTTCCTTCTTCCCACAACATTTTTGGATGAATGTAAGCAGACCGAATTAGTGGCGCACCGAAATGAAACCCCCCCCCCCCCCCCGTTACTTAACAATTAAATGATTACAATAGAACTTCCTTCAATTTATGATAACATTATGATATCATAAAAAAGTAAAATATTGTTTAAATAAAGGCAGGGTCTGACTCCACCCTTCATTGCTCAAGTCTTTTAATTGAATTGAATTGAATTGAATTTATGCATTTAGCACACGCTTTTATCTAAAGCGACTTACAGTGCATTCAGGCTATACATTTTTTACCGGAATTTACATGATTATTTTATGTTAGTACAAATAACATATTACTCATATCTAACATGATGCTATTTGTTGCTATAGTGCAAACAGTATCTACCCCTATTTACACTCATCTAACTTTTTGTACACTTTTTGAATAGAATAAATTGACAACTGTGTCAGTGTTGATCAGAGTAATATTGACTTTAAACAAACTCAAACACAATTAGGAAAAGCAGATGAATGCTAAATTTATAATCATGTTTGACCGCAATGTGTTAATATCTTTGATGAGATTGTTGCAGTCATGCACACATTGTTTGTTTGAAATTCTCCATACAAATCTCATCAAAATGGAAAATGTGGGTTCTTTCTGGCAAGATCTTATCATTAGTATGAATAAACCATATGCATGCTCCTTTCTCCATATCAGAATTTCTGTTATCTGATCTATTGAATAGACAGTGTTCATATTTACAATTTTCTCTTTCAGTGGGCACAGTTTGGGCACTTCCATCATCAGCTGATTCTGTTCTCCAAGCAGGATTAAATGGAAGCCAATCTCATTCCCCAATCTCATTGCAAGGATAGACAGAGACAAGAGTAGGCATGCTTTATAGTGCCCAATCTAACAAGACTAGATTCTATGTTGTAAAATATCCTTACACTTTGTAGGCCACACAGTAAAAATGCAATAGTTGATGTTAAAAAATGTTTTTAAAAAATCAACAACTTAATGTTAGTCCTCACTAACTTGTTTGGCCATTTTAGTTTGCTCATTAACTAAATGAAAAATCTCTTGTTAAGCCAATAAATTATTTTCAACACAATTACATATTTCTTGCGATTTCATCATTTGCATAGTACACAATTATCAATCCCAATTCTGTAGCACACAACATGGGCCTGAGTTGTCACTATACCAGCACTCTAGCCACTTCTACCACTCATTTAGTGCATTTAAATGCATTTTAAAAGTTTGATTTCAATTGGACTATTGAAATAATTTGTCTTTTAAAAATGTCCCTTCAGTGACTAAAGTTTAGTCTGTCTGTAATCGTAAAAGTCTGTTTATTGTGAAGTTGGACTAACAGACCTGGATAATCTGATTGTACCTTGACTCTTTGTCCAGCATGCACACTGTTCCAAAGTTTGGGGTCAGTAATGTTTTTTAAATAATATTCTATTATAAATTCTATTGAGCAAGGTTGCATTAAATTGATCAAAAATGACGTTTGTAATGTTTCAAAAGATTTATATTATCAGAATGATTTCTGAAGGATCATGTGACACTGAAGACTGGAGTAATGGCTGTTGAGAATTCAGCTTTGCACCACAGAAATACATTTGAACATATTTAAATAGCAAACATTTATTTAAAATTGTAATAATATTCCACAATACCATTTTTACTTTGATTAAATAAATCCAGTCTTAGTGAGAATAAGAGACTTCTTTTAAAAACATTTATAAAATCATACAAACCCCAAGGTTTTGAACATAGATATTAATCACAGAAAGCAATGTGTATTTAATTCTTTTAATACTCAATAATACATTGTGTCATTTACTTGGACAGACTAATGAAGATTGAAGTTCAGCTACTCAAAATCCACCATAGCTTATGTAAATGTTCTTATTGAGAAGTTTAACCAATAGGTGGTTGGAGGGAATGACTGAATGGCTCCTTCCTGCCAAAAACAGAACCAGGAATGAGTTAATAGACCAATTCTCTGACTATTTTTTTAAGATACCCAAGGGAAGGACAATGTGCTCCAAACACCACATCTGCTCCCCTCCCAGAGTTACCATCAGGCAGTAGTTATCCAGAGAGTTACAGACTTGAGGAGGTAAAAAATAGATGATTATTCATGAGAATCATCAAGATGCTACAAGCTTTACTATATTGCTACCAAAACCTGGTGACACCTCTTGTTTTTTAATGAGGTGTGGCAGAATGAGACGGACAAGATGGGTGCGGCATCAGTGATTAAGCAGGTAGTTTTATTTACTGGATCAGTTGTATCACAGTGCTCACTGGTCACACTTCTTTGCAGTTGATATCAAAGATATCAACACTGATTAATATAGTTTTTCCTTGGCCATGCACTGTAATGTTCTGGCATTTCTGTGTGTGTGTGTGTGTGTGTGTGTGTACTTGAACTGCCTGTGAGATCAGAGTGACTATCCATGTACAGTCAGTCAACCAGAAGGCCGTTCTGTTTTCTGTGATGTGCAGTGAAGAATAAAGCCACAGTATGAAGCACTGGAGCTGATGACACCTATTACACACTTCTAGCTTTTGACTCTGACTCACTCTGCTGTAATATCCTCTCAAACAGTAACAGATGGTACAAACACTTTCACTGCCTTCAGACATGTTTGTAGGTGAGTGCTGGTGTCTTTAGTGTGTCTTTAGACACATAAGTGTAGTGTTGTACGTAAGATAACTTTCCCCACGCTAATTAACCCCAGCTTGATGCAGATGTGTTTTTTTCTTGACTTTAGCACTATAAAGACAATAAAGAATGACTGCTACACAACAAATATATAATTTTTTTATTTATATATATATATAAACATTAAATAAATAAAAAAATGTATACACTGATTAGCCACAACATTAAATCCAATGATAGGTGAAGTGAACATTGATTATATGGTTACAATGGAACATGTAAATGTGTGGAATATATTAGGCAGAAAGTGAACAGTCAGTTCTTGAATTTCATGTGTTGGAAGCAGGAAAAATAGGCATGTGAAAAGATCTGAATGACTTTGACAAAGGCCAAATAGTGATGGCTAGATCAGGCTAGATCAATGATATGCATAAAATAGGCCAAATTAAAAGGACTGAGATAAATGCTGAGGTTTGGCATACCTATAAACTAAATTCAGAGCTGAACTGATGTCAAAATGAGCTTCTGTCTCTAAAAAGTATTAAATGGCCATAAAACCTCCTACTAATATAGTGTCTAAGGTTAGGTTCAGGCTGCAGGATCGAATTTTTTTTGCTGATATGTGACTCAGATCATTTTATTTTTCATGCAGTGTTGAAGAGCACGAACCTCATGGAATCTGACCTTTTTGATTCTGATTTGGGCCACTTCCATATGTGGTCCTAAATCTAAAACAGGTCAGATGTTTTGCAATATGGCATCAGTCTGAATTTACGTCATTCTAGATCAATGTTCGTCATGATTTGGCACTGACGGGAGTCACTCCAAAGATTTTACATACCGGTAGATCTTTGCTCACGCTGTGAATATGATATACAGTTGCAGAGGTAGTCGGTGGAGAGGCAGTGAGGTGTTAAACTCATAAGTATTACAGTTACAGCTCTATACGAGCTAAATATTTAAAAACTTTTCTCTCTCCTCATCTTCGTCCACTTTATCACCAGTGACATCAGTGGCCCCCGTGTTTACTTCCGTATGACAGTCATGGCATCTCATTATCGTTCTTTTGCACATGCGGGTCAGTTCAGGACCATGATCAATTCTCACAGCAATCTAATATTTGCCACATTTAAAAAAAGATGATGTGAACAACTGAGCACTAATGTTTGCTGGTTTAATGTAGCCTAAATTTGACCTCTGTAGATCAGAATGTCTCTGTTTGTGAAATGCAATCTTGATAGTCTATTAGAAGAATCATCTTGTTATTCTGTCTCTCGATGGTTGTCGATACAGCGTCCCCGTATGATACAACTTGAACCTCTCTGTCCTTGAAGGCCGTGAACATCAACCTATGAAAACACAAAGACGACGAACAAAAACAAGAGAGTCTGCTCTTTTTGAAAAAAACATATTTGTTTTTAATGGATGTCTTATGCAATTCTTGTACTGGTTCAGATGGATGGGATCTCTGTAGTTTTTTACTGGGTGTGGGTGCATGAGCTTGATGCATGAGATGTAATTCTAACATTATAAAAAAATGTGTCAATTCAGGATTATGATCACAAAGTAAGTCTGTGAACATAAGTCTGTGCACAAATTTACCTGACGTCCTCAGGGAAAACTAAATGTTATTGGTTTGTTTTCTGCCTTCATTTTGCTTCTGCCTGTGTCAGAATGCTGGTGAATCAGAGCTCAGCTATCATCCTTGTTTTTCAGCTAATATAGTTAACAACAGGACTCTCTGCCCTCCAATGATCATATCCATCCTTCCACAGAGCCACACGTTCCTGTGGAAAACATGCCGTATCTGTCACTACAGCTTCCTGTGTTAAAGAATTACACCCAGAAACGGATGGGTCACAACAGGCCCCTCTCTCTCAATCTTTCTGTCCTTCTTTTTCTTTTGATCAAAGAACACATACTTGCTTTTTAACTTGGCCAGTTCTTGATAAACATTATTGCCTTGTTAAACTCTGCTGCTATTTTGTTGCCATACCTCATAAAACACAATTAGGCGGATGTTCAGTAAATTTAAACAGTTAAAAATGTTGTTCTGGCTTCTATCTAACATGCAAAAGGGATGTCTAATGCTTAGGGTGCAAGACTCACTTTGAATAATAAAAAAACGAAATGTTTTTCTGCCTCATTCTTTCTGTCTAAACTTATCTTTGAGAATAAATTGCCTCCTTTTTCTAAACTAATAAAACAAAAAGGAATGTAGACAAAGAATTCTTGGGATTACAATGGGAAAATGTGAGAGCTTCAAACTGTTTTCTCTCCCTACATGTCATGTCTCTTTGCCTCTTTTTGCTTTGCTCCTCCTTGATCTCTTTGCCTGCTACTGTACTAATTATGTGTTTACTGTCAATAAAACTGAGCATAATATTTTATTAGCCCATATATAGACTCAATTTCCAGCAATGACAACATTTTTCCTGGTCTTCACAGTCCTCTGAATGAGATTACTACTGCCTCTTGTGTGCATAGTGAACATATGTTTTGTTGTGCATTGTGATATTAATATTTGTGCAATTTATTTAATCTCATATTTAGAGAGTTAGGACTCTAGTAACTAAACAACCTCAAACTAGTTCTAAATTCTACTATGAGATTCTACACAAGTTTCTTAATTTCTCTGTGCTCCTTTCTAAGTAAGCACCAAGATCACATGTGTACCTTGACAAATGAAACACACTGAAGAAGGTCTATACAAACAAAACAAAAAAAAAAGGATTTGGTTATGCATGTTTAACCTAACTGGGATGTTTTGTTAGTCTGAAGCACCTGATGTATGGAAGATTTTGGACTATTCCCACTAAGATTCCTGGCTTTGTTGATGCCTTTTCTTTGCATGTGGCTCAATTTCCAGCAATGACAACATTTTTCCTGGTCTTCACAGTCCTCTGAATGAGATTACTACTGCCTCTTGTGTGCATAGTGAACATATGTTTTGTTGTGCATTGTGATATTAATATTTGTGCAATTTATTTAATCTCATATTTAGAGAGTTAAGACTCTAGTAACTAAACAACCTCAAACTAGTTCTAAATTCTACTATGAGATTCTACACAAGTTTCTTAATTTCTCTGTGCTCCTTTCTAAGTAAGCACCAAGATCACATGTGTACCTTGACAAATGAAACACACTGAAGAAGGTCTATACAAACAAAACAAAAAAAAAGGATTTGGTTATGCATGTTTAACCTAACTGGGATGTTTTGTTAGTCTGAAGCACCTGATGTATGGAAGATTTTGGACTATTCCCACTAAGATTCCTGGCTTTGTTGATGCCTTTTCTTTGCATGTGGCTATTTTCATTTACTCTCCACTGATATCTTTCTGCCTTTCTTTTGCTGCCAGAAGATCTCTGCCTGTCTTGTCTTGATCTAGGTTGACTTGACACACTCTAGAGAATGTGGGCAAGAAAAAACAGACAAATGCAGGGTTAAAATTATATATACATAATTTATATATACACTCTTAAAAATAAAGGTGCTTCAAAAGGTTCTTCAAGCGATGCCATAGAAGAACCATTTTTGGTTCCACAAAGAACCATTCAGTCAAAGGTTCTTTAAAGAACCATCTCTTTCTTACCTTTTTATAATCTGAAGAACCTTCTTTCGCCACAAAGAACCTTTTGTGAAACCGAAAGGTTCTTCAGATGTTAAAGGTTCTTTATGGAGCCATTTAGACAAAAAGGTTATTCTATGGCATCGTGAAGCACCTTTATTTTTAAGAGTGTATATGTAACATTATATATATGTGTTTTAATAACATACATAAACATACATGTTAGCCATGTTAGATTGGTCACCATTATTATGTATTATTTTGCGTGATTGTGCCAGTAGGAAATATCAGTAGTTTACATTTGCAAGCATTCATTTTGCCATGAATGTGTTTCTGTATACAAGTGATAGGAGGGGGAAGAACAAAATACCAGCGTCAAATCCCATATGACATACCAGGTTTCAGACTGCTGGATTTAGTTAAAGGTGTGGTGGGGGCAATATGATGTCACCCCACCCCAAGGCTCTTTGATAAAGTAGGCAGTTATAGCTGGTCCCTTCTCTTTCCCTCTAAGGAATGAAGAACTGGGAATGTTTGCAGTCAAAGACAGTTACGGAGTCACATAGACAGGCCCATGCTGAGCCATTAAAAGATCCAGCTGAAATAAAGTAATGTATTAAACAGCAAACTCGGAGTCTTTAATTATTAAAAAGTGACACACTCATAGTCTCGCCTCTCTTCAGCAGCCAATCAATTTTGTAGCAAATGAGAAATTTGTCTCAAAATATGTGAAATAATATCCTTAGACTGCATTTCAAAATATCTGGCCTCACTATAATAGTGAGAACATCTCGGGACACAATGGCGATGACCGTAACCTGACCCACTAAAATGTCAAATTATAAACTGGACTAAAATATTGCTTTTTTTAACCATCAATAAGCGTTGTATGTGGAGATGTTGGGTAGAAGGAACATAAAATCAGCCTGTCATACTTCATATTTCCTGCAGGTGACGCCAGAGTACAATATGGCTGCAGTAGTGGCTTGTTCTGAACGACTGACTTGTTTGTTCATCCTTTGTTTCTGAGCACTGGCCTATTTACAGTTAGACTGCATTGTGGACATGATAATATCTCATGGGGTTTGAGAACAATAGGACATTGGTAATGTCGTTAACTGAAAATAAAACCAAAGAGATATAAAGTTATCCGAGGACTATAAATACCTAGTTATGAATGAAGTTCGTGATCTTGAGACTGTCTGACATGAAGTAACCTTATCGGTTAAGTTGTGACACTGTGATGAAAGCTTAATGACAAGTCTGAGCATTTCTTCTTCTCATCTTATGCTCTGCTAGAAATATAAAGTTTTCCCTGAGAATAAATATGAAGAGACAAAGAATGAGAGCAAGAGTAGGCCTATAACACATTATGTGGTTATGTAGATGTTTTATGATGGGGCGGGGAATTGGAGAGGGGGTCAGAGGGGCATCGGTGGCTCATTACATGAAGGGCATTCCACAGATTCTCCTGGAGAGACAAACGCTGAAAAATGCTCTAAAGGGAAACATTCTTTTTGGACTGCGTCCTCACACACTGTTTTGGCTCATTTGCCTTATTTAGACAAATGTGGGATTAATGCAGTTCTAAATGTTCTCTTACAAAATGGCTACAAGGAGGGTAGAGATCCGGCCAAGATTTTTATTCGCACACCTTGGGTATTCAGAACACCTCTTTAGAAATATTTTCAACTTTCTTACTCATCTATTGTGAATTTTCACTTAGGTTATTTGGACACCTTATCCAACTGCAGTTCATAATTTGATAATTGGTGGCATTACATCAACACACGAATATGGCAAGGTAGAACATTTGCTTAGATTTAGTCTGGACTTTATCTAGGCTATATGTGTTGATAAATGCATAAAGTGAAACACTATTTTAGTATCAAATAAAAATATTTTTTAAACATGATAAAACATATACATAAGATACAACAGAGCTTTAATTAAATTCTGTGTAACACAAATTATTTATTTAATTGAAATCGCTTTCTCACGTCAGAAGAGTTATACTTCGAAATACTGATTTTGAACGATATTTTAAGTATTATTGTCAGTACATGATGCGACAGAGGTTTATGCACACTTGACATTGCGTAATATCCCGTGAATGCTGTATCATGTGAGCTGTTTTCAGACCAGTTACCGTACACAAATGAATGACACACAATGGCATACTTTCATTCAGCAACTTAAAAACTGAATACGTTTTATAGAATATGTTTGAAAATGTCCACGTACTTCAGCCATGTGTCGATGAGAAACACAAATGTAATTAAACGCATGTGTATTTTAGCCTGATTTCAGTCCATTCTTTGTTTTCCCTTCTAGTCACATAACTTTGGAAAGAAGATAACGCAAATTGTACAATTCCTCAAGACTCCACCCAAAAAGCGAGACAGCGAATTAGTGCAGGAGACCCGAGTCGATAAAAATGAGTCAACACACACGCCCCCACCAGTCGAGCGCCGCCGCTCCCCTATCCAACGCTTCTCTCTCCCCGGACAAGGACGCAGACATGCCCGCTACAGAGAAAGATCTCGCCGAGGACGCGCCATGGAAGAAGATCCAGCAAAACACATTCACGCGTTGGTGCAACGAGCACCTGAAATGTGTCAATAAGCGCTTAGCGAACCTGCAGACGGACCTGAGCGATGGGCTCCGGCTGATCGCGCTTCTGGAGGTGCTCAGCCAGAAGAAGATGTTCCGCAAGTTCAACCAGCGCCCCACGTTCAGACAGATGCAGCTGGAGAACGTCTCTGTGGCTCTGGAGTTCCTCGACAGGGAAAATATCAAGCTGGTGTCTATAGGTATGTTCTGATTTCAATCGAACATTGCACTTTATTAAATATAGTATGTAAGTTATAAAACAAAGCTTGTGGCATCCAATATGACCCGGCATTTGGCCAACAAACAGGGCATTACATTTTAGACAGGCCACAAAATAACGGGAAAGAATGATGGGAACCAAGGCCTTTGTGGCCACGGATTGTTTTGTGCACATTTGTATGATTGTCTCACGAGTTGCACGTGTTTTGTGAACTTTTTGTAGCTTGTTGCTCATGCAGAGGGTTGTGAAAATAAGATAAGATTGCTTTAATCGCCTTTGAAGTTGAGAATCTGACAAAGAAGTGAGGAACCACAGTCGCAACATTCAACTGTTATAAGTCCAGCCCTGAATGTCGTAAAGCAGCAGCAGACATCGTGGCGAATAGTTTGGGGTGGTTTAACCCTAGTTTGAGTGCTGAATGAGTCCATTTTCAACAAGTGCACCAAAACATTGTTTTCTGCATTGATGCAGTAAAAGGGTGGGGAAAAAAACTGTACTGTTCCTCTTAATAGGAATAGTTATCACTTCCCACGCTAGAGGCTTTTATTTCAGTGAAGTTTGCTTTTTGGTATTTTTTATTTTATTGTCCGTGTCCATTTTTTATTATAGTTCAGTGAACATGGCCTTCACCGGTGGCACAAAGTAGAATTATCGATCCACGAGGACACGCCTTCCTCTCACGAGGAGCACAGCTGTCTTCAACAATTTAATGTGGTTGTTTTGGGTGTCAACGGTTTAACTGAGGGATTAGAACATAAAGTTGCACAACATGGCTTGTGTTGGAGATGTCAAGACACTGTTCCTTCATTCAGTGCTGGTGTGATTGATTGATGACTAACACTGTGACACGCCCTCCAGTTTATGGCTCATTTCTGCATCTAACTGAAGTTCATTCAAACAAGATTGCATTTAGCATTTCCTCTTTATTACAAAACAAATTGCTCAGCCTAGTAAGAGAGAAGCTGGGTTATTGTAATGTAAAATTGGCATGAATTTGAAAATGCCCCTTTTTGCTTTAATGACAGCACTCCAGTATCATAATCACGTTTTACATGGTTTACATTTGGTTTTCATGTTCTCCAGATTGATTTAAGAGAATCTTGAGCTTCAGTGGAGCAAAATCTACTATCTGTACAGTCACATGATCTGTCACAAGTTTGCATCTTTGATTCATGTCCTAGAAATAGTACTAATCTTTAGTTTTTCATTTTTCTTAAATTCTATATTTTAGGTTTTTCAAAAACCTAAACGTTTTTGATAATTTTCAAGTTTAAACTAGCTTTTTAATTCCAAGATGTTCAGTCCTGACAGATCATTCTGTCTTAGTGTTTTAGTATAATTTGTTCTCTTCCGGAAGCCCATGCTTTCATCAGTAGAGCCACAACCCAATGGCTGTAGGGTTTTGCTCTTAATGGGCGCATTTCTCAACAGCGCCCAGAGGGCATAAATAAACATCCTCTTAGATGGTGCAATCAAGGATTATTCAGCAATTGCACAATATTTGTACTTCGAAACCCCTTCATCCCTTACTGTTAATATGAGCAAACCGTTTTGCTGGACTGAGTTGCTCACCCACAGGTGATGGTGTAATTTTTTTATGATGGCATCTTACAGCCAGTGAAGCATTTTTCACCATGTATGGGAGTTATTTGCATCCTTAGGAATTCAATATACTTATTAGTTGGGGAATGTGTTTTTCTAGTCATTGCTATGAGTTTTTTTTGTAACTGGAACTGTTTGTATCATTGACTGTTCTTTCTTTGCAATAAGAACATTGCAACATGAATGTACAGAGAATTACTGAGCAAGCATAAAGGTGGTATGTGTGTACCCCTGTCATGACAGGCCCCATATTTTACCTGTCTACGAATATAGTGCTGCCTTCCAAAGCCTGGAAGAGCATGACAGCTCTATCTCGGTCTTCATCTGGGTGGGGCTCATACAAGAGCTTTCAAGTGTGGAGCCTAGAGACGTGCTAATCTGTTTCTTCATCTGGCGTGTTGGTACTTAAATGTGCTGTAACAAAACACGATCTTGATCAGCATAGCCTTTTTAACCATATTTAGGACACTTAAGAACATTTGATGCTGTTCAACAAAGAAATTGCTCAATGTCTTGTCTCAGTTGAGGTGATTTTTAAATGCAATAATTCTGAATAAGTCAGAACAATGAATTTGAGTATAATTGTCTTCGTTCAGCTTGTCAAAATTAGTTACAAGTAAAGACTTGATTCTGTTGTGTAGGTGTAATGTATGCCTAGAGGTGCAGAATAGAGAAACTTTATGTATTGGTTCAGAGCCTCTGAGATGCGGTAAGGAATCTTGGGTTTACTGCAATATATGTACATGACCTCAATCATTTTTGGTGACGCAATATATTGCCCATTATATTTACTTAAAAATTTATGTCACCATGTTTTTTGCATTCCACTTGTGCCCATGTCTTTTGCAGCTTCTCATACATAACGTGGTCTAGTCATGAGGTGCTAGTTCAAATAAAAAAAATGCTTCTACAAAGTTTAATCTGCAGATGTGGTCTTGTTTAGGTATCTGTGCCTTTGTGCATACGGATATCTGACTGACTGCTAAGTAGTGATTGTGTTTTTCAGCAATAGTGTGCACCCTTCATTTACAGAGAAAGGAATGTCAGGAAAAAATCTGTAGATGGAAAAATCTCCATACAAGTGCTTTGTGCATTTTTCTTTTTTCTAGTTGTTACTTTGCACTTTTTGTTAGAAAATGTTTATTTACTATTTATTCAAGTTTAAGGTATCTAATATTTTGATATTTATTTCCATGATCTAAATATCCTTAATGTAAAAGCTTGTCATTTGGAAGTGTGTAGGCCTTCTTGCGTTATGCTGTTACATTATGATTATATATTCAGTGGCATAAAAAGGTCTTTTAAAATGATAATTATTTATCGCAATTATTTCTGGGGCAATATATCGCACAACAAAAAGTTATCGTGACGGGCCTAGTTCTGACCACTTGAGGTTGTTGTCGGGTTAAGTCTTTCCCTGGTCATCACATTTAGTTGATAAAAATTCTCACTATAACACGCACTTAGCTTTTCAGTGTTTTTATTTAAGTTTTAAGCTGAATTTTGTTAAAAAAGGTAAACATTTTATTTATAAAGACTTATAGATCTAAATGGAGAGGTATGTAGTTATTTAACAGGTCAATAGCTGAGGTAGGCTTGCTGATGTTCCTGCTTTATTGGCAATGCCAGGATTTCCTGTTCGTTTGTGCGACAGTCCTGTAACAATGGAGCTCAGCAGTGGGGCACTTTTCCAGCTGCCTTTGTTGCAGAATTAATTTTTCCCATTCGTTTTCTCCATGGGGATTAAAAAAGCTGAATAAAGTTCTAAGACATGAACCAAACCAACCAGATAAAACGGAACCTTAGATTTTGATTTGAAAGCAAAAAAGGTATCTTATAGTGGGATGCCTGACTTAATTGTCATGCACAATGCTTCATGGGAATGGGAGTTTGCCGCTGAGCTCTTTTTGGCATGGTTTTCTATGGCTATAGTGACAGCTTGGTGGATCCTGTTCAGGATTATTGGTAGTTCTATGCTTGACGTCAAACTTGAAATCTCACTCTATAGATGCATATATTGTTGCTTTAATCTCTGAGCTCTGCTGTGAAAGGCAGAAAATAAAACTGATTTTACTTCTGGAACCCAACTGCTGCACTCTAGTGCTCTTGAACAGAACTTTCACATCACTGCAGCTGCTTTAAATATGAGAAACTAAAGTTGACGTAAACTGAAGTACATTCGGTGTACTTATGCCTACTTGCACCAGCGAATAAGTGGCATGTGTGCAAGTGTGCGTGATTATGTATCCTCACACCCTTCACCACACTGGAAAGCACCCTATGGCAAGTCTCACCAGTGCTCTTTTAATTGGTCACACTTGAACCGCCAAATTTCTGCATAAACAAAAGAATAAGGTGATTTTTGCACTTGAATGTCTCTTTTGTGACTCAGATGTTGAAGTTCCACTTTACTGTGGAACTGTAAAGAAAAAGTTTTTTTTAAGGTTGTTGTCACCCTGCTAGACAAAACTGCTGCATGGAAACCACATGAAGACATCTGCCACGCGCTCTGTATTCTCCGAAAAGCCTCATGACTACAAACTGAGACAGACAAATAGGTAGGTAGACCCGATAAACGGATGCAGCCTGGAGTGGAGACCGTGAATTAAGATGAGTAAAATAGAATGTGGCTAGGCAATCGATGAAAGGGGGAAAAACTCTTCCTCTGCTGAGCATAGATTGCTGCAATTCAGTTTTTGGCACTTCCTTGATCTGACAACCCATAGAAGAATGCATCACCAAATTTTATTTATTTTTACATGCTAGTGTAAGACTTCTTTCAAGAATTGTCTAATGGAGATGGTAGGGTGATTCACCCTTGGTTTCAGGAAAGAATCCAGCACAATTGGCACTTATCTGATTGTCCCAAGGCATTTATCTCCACCCCTATTTAAGAGCAGAGATTTATGTTCGCGGTCACACTGGCAGAACTACTGATTAATGGAAATATCGCTGAACATGGCCACATCTTTAGTGATCTTGTTTAAATGTAGGCTGGCCTTGTATGTCTTTGTGATGTATGGATTGTGGCACTAAACACGCTCTATTGGCTTGACATAATAAAAATCGTATGTTTAATATGGACCGATACTCTCCTGGCCTCTTTTTTGAGGTGAAGTTGATGGGACTGGGTTTTGTCCAGCCACTAAAGAACCAAGCCAAATGACAATCCAGCTCTGTCAATATGGGGTTTTACAAAAGCACTACCACAGCAGTTTTCTGCTCTAGTCAGTTTTCCCTCCCTCACTCCTTCTCTTCCTTTCCCTGCCTCCCCCTGTTCCCTCCCTCTCCCAGCTGTAATCAGAAACCCCTGTGCAAGGGAATGGGTGGCCTGCCAGGATCAAGTTTGATTCTGCCCTTTTAAGGCTAAAAAACCAAGGGGAACATTTCCAGAGAGAGAGGGAGGAAAGGAGGGAGGGACATTTGGAAGTCATACAAAGTAAAAGAAAAGGAAGTTTTCTTGCAGAGTTCATGCTCCTAATGTAGTGAATTGGATGTGCTCTGTTTTGAAAACCGAAGTCGGGATGCACAGAATTTTCGACATTTCTATGCCACGTGGTCCTCATTAAGACCTGTGGCACAACAGTTGTTTTAATTTTTTTAAAAAATTTTTTTTTAAGTTCTTCAAACTGCAGATGTTTGAGATAAAAGAAACATGCTGACCGGCACTAGTGGCATTGTGTGCGACCCATGTGGTGAAAGTTTATCATGGTGTTAAACTGAAATATAACATTGAATCACACAGAATGTTATATCTTATAAAATCCAGGCACCCCTAGTTAACACTCTTAAAGTTGGCATTAAATGGAAATATTACTATTTTCTATAGTCTATTTTATATGTTGTAAGCGATTAATCCATGCATGGGTTTCTTCTCGTTATTAATCAAATAATAGAATTATCCAATCACGTAGTCCGCTTAAACCTGCCCCGTTCTTCCAATCAGCTGCAAGCTCTCATTCAGATCTGCCTCCATCCAATCATCAACTGATGGCCAGGACTAAATCCCACCCTAAAAAAAAAATTGTTCCTATATATTGTTGCTGTATAATTCCTGATAATGTTTTATTCAGTTGTCTTCCATTACGTCTCAAATGTAACTTCCGTTAAAGTGATAGTTCAACCAAAAATCTATTTGTCATTTTTAGATGAATTAACATTCCAAACTTGTAGACTTTTTTTTTTCCTTCTGCGGAACAAAAACATTTGAAAGAACATTTGTGGTCCAAACAGCTTTCTCTTCCAGTGTTTGGACAAAACAAAACTTTATTTTATTTTTAAATATAATTTTTTATGTTCCACAGAGGAAAGAAATGTCTTTGTAGACTAGAGGGGGGGGGGGGGGGCGACATAGCTGCAAGCTCTCATTCAGATCTGCCTCCATCCAATCATCAACTGATGGCCAGGACTAAATCCCACCCTAAAAAAAAAAATTGTTCCTATATATTGTTGCTGTATAATTCCTGATAATGTTTTATTCAGTTGTCTTCCATTACGTCTCAAATGTAACTTCCGTTAAAGTGATAGTTCAACCAAAAATCTATTTGTCATTTTTAGATGAATTAACATTCCAAACTTGTAGACTTTTTTTTTTTCCTTCTGCGGAACAAAAACATTTGAAAGAACATTTGTGGTCCAAACAGCTTTCTCTTCCAGTGTTTGGACAAAACAAAACTTTATTTTATTTTTAAATATCATTTTTTATGTTCCACAGAGGAAAGAAATGTCTTTGTAGACTAGGGGGGGGGGGGGGCAGTCCTTTGGCGTTTTCCATGACTCTGATTGCATTTGTGTATAGACGTCCTAATGATAAGACCTTTTTGGAATGCGTGCAATTTCCTCAACCCTCCTCTACGGCCGTGCGCAAACATGAAACCCCCACTGCTGGAAAAGGACCTCAACTTTGTGAATGAAAAGTTATTTGGCTAATTATCTTACAGAAATGTATGAAATGCATCTCGGGACGAACACTCCTCCTCATCCTCGGCGTGTCTTCAGACATCTGCAGTGTGTTATGTTGTCTGGCAGTGTGGGGTCAAGGTTGAGGGTTGACGTCAGAGTGGCTGAGGTGATTTGGCAGGTCCAGACAGGGGGTGAGTCATGGGAATGAATCTGTGCTCTGATCCACTACTGATGACTCGGCACTCCCACATGGCTCGAACAGGAAGGCCACAACTCACCAACCCCGTCTCTCTGTCCCTCCTTGTTCAAGTCCTTGGTTGTGTCTGAAAGCTTGGCAAGCAGAATATGGTGTGGTAGGAAGGTAACGAAGCACATGCGAATCAAATGTTTGCATAATATTGTCTACCAAGATGCCTTCATTTGATTGGCAGCATATTTTTGCCTTTAAGCCACAATGGTTTGTGTGTGGTCGATGGTTGGTAGAAAATAACAGCATGTGATGGAGCTGTGTAAATTTATCTAAGAATATATGACTCCTCATGTCTCCTGAGAAATAAGCATTATGGTCACTAAATATTTGCTTTGGTTATCTTGAAATCTCTAGATTTGTTTTGGATCATCAGACATGATGTCATGATGCCTTCATGCAGAAAACATCAAGTTTAGTCATCGAGTGACTGGGCAGGAATGCCGCTTCCTTGGGTTTTGAACACAAGCCATCTCTGTCCTTTTGTATATTTTGTCTTTGACCGTTTTAGTCACCATCTTTTTTTTGTGGTTCTCTCCCTGTCTTTCCGTCATCGATCTCTTTCTCAGCCTCTTTCATTTATCTTCTCTTACTCACTGCCAGCTTTCTCTCTCGGACGTGAAATTCATGTTTTTGGAATTTGATGGAGAGATGTGAGCACAAATGTCCTTAAAAGGAATGAGTGTGCTGCGTGTTTCCTGCAGTGTGTGGTGGGAATGCTGCAGCAACACAGATTCCTGTCATGTTTCATATGTTTGCCATTGTGTGCAGTGCGTTTCCGTGCCTGTGTCCCCCTCCGACCCCCACCCACCACATTTAGAAATGGTTGAGGATGGTTGAGGAAGTTGATTAGTGAGGTCAGCATGTCCATCTGCGCATATATATATATATATGTGTATATATATATATATGTATATATATATATATATGTATATATATATGTGTATATGTGTGTGTGAAAGGGTATGGCTCCAATTCAGAGTGGCACAAAGCGCTTATGCGCATCCCGTGTGCAAAATGTTGCTTTTGTTTTTGTTGTTCTTATACTCTACATTCAACTGTTTATAAAATCCAGAACAGTCTGAACGCCTCCTAAGAAATTCTTTTGATCAATGTGGAACAAGACTCTAATATGGCTCCAATTCAGAGTGGCACAAAGCGCTTATGCGCATCCCGTGTGCAAAATGTTGCTTTTGTTTTTGTTGTTCTTATACTCTACATTCAACTGTTTATAAAATCCAGAACAGTCTGTGAACGCCTCCTAAGAAATTCTTTTGATCAATGTGGAACAAGACTCTAAATCAGCCTAATTACATGGGGCTCATGCTGACTAGTAGACTCGTCGTTAAAACATCCTAAACCCCAATCCCAAATGCACCCCAAAAATTGTCCTGAAACATTAGCTCACTTTACATTTTTACTCATTTATTAGATTTTTGGGAACCGTAAACCACAGCATGCTTTTCTGTCTGTGAGGGTGGGCTGCTGGGGGGTGATAAATAAGCATCAGTTTTAAATGCATAACCACTCAATCCCAGTTCCATTGAGCATCAAGGTCTTTCCTGTGAATTTAACCATTTGAAACGAACTGGCAAAGGATTTTGAGATGTCAAAAGCAGATCAATACCCAAGGCTCTAGAGGCCAAAAAATGCTGCATGACGAAAAATAACTGGGGATCATTTTATTTGTACAGCCCTCAGGATGTCTGTGTAAGCCCTGCTTTTAAGTTGATGGTAAGGTCCGCCTCTAATACCTTAAACAAGCGCCAACAAGTTCCCATGTAATAACACTCTTTTTGTTATTTCTCTGTCTTCTCTTCACTGCCATAACAGTGAATCATACTGTAATAGTCACTCATCACAGTCTGCACACTTGTATTATGCTGATTTGGGTTTGTTTATAATATTTCACTCATATTTTTTTCCCGTTAGTACCCTTGTAGGAATAAGATTAATCATAGTCCAAGGCAGCACGATCTACAGGACGTTCCACTAGAGCTGACTCTGGAAGAATTTGGTGATACTTAAACTTCCCCTTCCAGCATTAACCATAATGGCGCTTCTTTATGGGTCCATAAATTTCCATATTATTGCTCCGATTCTGAAGCACATGCCCAGTGTGTTTGGTCTGTGAATAAAGGGATCAGAGAGGGTTCAATAGCACCTTCACCAGAACCCAAGATGAATTCCAGCAGGCTCTGGGGGCTCATGGTTTGTAAACCGCACCGGGAGACCAGAACTAGAGAAAAATGTGAATGTATTATTTTACATGGCCAAACAAGCGCTGCTGGATAACTGGAACGGGTCAGGAGGGGGATAAAATGTTATGTGAGATCTCACAATATACAGCACATTCATTGAGTATTTCTGAACCGATGAAATGCTTACTTTCCTCCTTGAGACAATGATTTGCTTATAGATTGAGTTTTGCTATGTTTTAAAGGGAAAGTTTACCAAAAAATCAAAACGGTCATTTCTCACGTCATACCTCTACTGAAAGTCTGATTTCTCAAAACGTTGGATGATTCAAAAAGTTAACTGTAAAAATCCTTATGAATTAGTTTATTCCAAGTGTTGGATGAGCTCTATGTATGTGCGTTGATCATTACTGATGAGTGAAAGCCTAAACTGGAATAAAATGCTTGATTCATATGGATTAGATATGAATTGTTTACAACATTTTTATGAACCATTAGAAGCTTCAAAGTTGTCAAAGAAATCTAATTTTTCATTAAATTATATTAAATAAATAATAATAAACAATGCGTTAACATTAACCTAACAAAGAGCGTTACATTTTTTTACCATATTTATGAATCTTCATTGACGTTTGGTTATAAATTAAACTGCTCATTGTTAGTTCATGTTAGCTCCGTCAGTTCCATTAAATATTAACAGATACAACTTTTGATTTTTTTTCTTTATTGTATTAGTAAGTTTTGAAATTAACATGAATAAATGCTGAAATGAAGCGTACTTAACTTTCACAGTATGGTTCGATCGAAAGTGTCACCTTTGGTTATGAAATGCCAAATCAATATTTTTCTGTATGTCTGGGTTATATCGAAATATTCTCCCCTCCCTTTGTCCCCTGCAAGGTTAACTGCATCCTCAGTGGAGCATGTGTCAGTTAAAACAGGAAGTTGCACTGCATTACACTGCCCTGCCCAAGTCCTTCCCCAGGGCATGCGAGCGCTATCAAAGAACAATTATCCACGTTATCTTCAAATATGTCTTGATTCTCTCCCTGTCCCAGCTTGGATTAGGCCTCACTTACATACTAAATGCAGCATAGGATGTGGTAAGAGTGTTCTGTTTGTGCATTCAAGTTGTTTTGCATTTCTTCTGTAGCTCGGGACGCATGTGCAAGCCTATAACCGCATTTTGAATGGGCGTATGCTCTTGTTAAAGAGAAATGGTAGGGGAAAGGGAAGTGTGAAAGTGTTGTATGAGGGTGGAGATCAGACTATGATCAGATCTTGAAGTCGACACAGGGTGGAGCGACTAGAGGAGGAGATGGGTTTAGATTTATTTCCATCCTTTTTAAGAACCGTAAGGGCAGAGCAAATAATAAAAGGCTACCAGACTTCATCCGGCTCTCTTAGATTTCAAATTGAAATTGTCCTGAAATAATCCTCAGATGGGATGGTGCCAACCATCTAGATGGTTTAATCCACAAATGTCTTCTCTGATTATCATCTGCACTCTGAATCTGAAGTCCTGCCAGCATTAAGTCTGATTGTTTCACATGTGCAGTGCAGATACAAGCGCTTCATTGTTTGGTGACCATTTGTGGCATGGTCTGCAACTTATTGCACCGTCTTTGTGCTGAATGATAAAAGTATTCGTTCCAGCTTTATAGATCCAGATGCCCTCAGATGATAAAAAAAAATCTTATTTACTCCAATGCGTTTTGGCAAACTCTATGTAACCCTTCTCTCTGTCTCTGTTACAGACAGTAAGGCCATAGTGGATGGGAACCTGAAGCTGATCCTGGGTCTGATATGGACTCTGATTCTCCATTATTCCATCTCCATGCCCATGTGGGACGAGGAGGAGGAGACCGAAGAAAGCAAGCAGAAGACACCCAAACAGAGGCTGCTCGGATGGATCCAGAACAAGCTGCCCGAGCTGCCCATCACCAACTTCAGCCGGGACTGGCAGTCAGGGAAAGCCCTTGGCGCTTTGGTGGACAGTTGTGCCCCAGGTGAAATATCTGGGATGGTCTTTTGTGGGAATTTAGAGATCTCAGGGGTTTAGTGGTCTGAGAATATATTTAATATATTTAGTATTACATTTGGTGTTCCTATTAGGCATGTTCAGTCTACATGAATCATGATCAATAGACTTAAATTTATACATTTGCTCAGATTGTTTATATACAGTATTTTTTTTATTAAATTGAATGCATAAATGTTTAAAGAGGTCCCTGCTTAGATTTGTAGTAATAACGAGTAATTAATTGAATCAACTTTTTTTTCGTGCTGTTGATAGCAACACCAGCAAGTATTTTAAAGCAAGTCTTACACAGTCCTTAGAAAACGTGAGCAAATACAGTTTATTTATTTTTGTTTTTGGTTTGCAGGTCTTTGTCCAGACTGGGATTCCTGGGACCAGACCAAGCCTGTGGACAATGCCAGGGAGGCCATGCAGCAAGCTGATGACTGGCTTGGTGTTCCTCAGGTACTTTATCTTAGATCGGTCATCTCTGGCCTTTTCATTAACTACTGAATAATCAGAGAACAGAATGTTCTAGAGCCCCCACCTGGCATGTTTCTAATTCAATGCAGCAACCATGGCTTTTGTGGTTTCATCATGACCTGAATTGGAAAGGAAACAAATGAAAAAGCATTTGGCTCAGTCACGCCATATGCTGTTTTCACCTTGGTCATAACGGTAAAGTTGCAGTATGCAATCTCACCTATTGCAATAGTGTTTATGGTTTAACTTAAAAAAAATTTTTTTTTTTTTTTTTTTGAAGGACTAGACAAATAGGGAACTGAGTCAAATCACTTTTCTCTCTACTGATGTATCAAAACTACCCAGTGAGGTTTCTTTGTCATGGTGCATGCTGATGGTGTGCCAAGGCTGGCATGTTGCGTGCCGTCAGTTATGCTTGTGGTTAGGTGTTTCCGTCCCTAGGGCTGATGTTACTATGATACAGACTTCTCAGTTTGTATCTTAATAAACTTCCTGTTGGCATGGTATGATAAAAACACCTTGTTTTACAAAATGTTGGTTTAGGTTAAATTGCATGCCGTTTCTTCACCAGGTGATCACTCCAGAAGAAATCGTTGATCCCAATGTGGACGAGCACTCTGTTATGACTTACCTGTCCCAGTTCCCCAAAGCCAAACTCAAGCCTGGTGCCCCCCTGCGGCCCAAACTCAACCCCAAAAAGGCCCGTGCCTATGGACCAGGTAAACCGTGACCAGCTGCATATTTGCTATGGTTTTATTTTAGTTTTGTCTGAAACTGATTGTTTTAATATAAGTGTTTGAGATGCAGTTCTTGGAAAGTGAAAAATCATGGGTATTGTTCTGTGCCATGCAGGTATTGAGCCCACAGGTAATGTTGTGATGAAGAAGGCAGTGTTCACTGTTGAGACCATCAGTGCTGGTCAGGGCGAGGTTCTGGTTTACGTGGAGGATCCAGCTGGCCACCGTGAGGAGGCCAAAGTTACAGCCAACAATGACAAGAACCGCACCTACTCTGTATTCTATGTACCAAAAGTCACTGGACAACACAAGGTACCCAGAAGTGTTTACATGAAAAAGATGAAACAATGTCTCAACAAAAAAAAAATTATACTGATATTTTAAAATAGGGGCAGTGCATCACCATGTGGAAGCAAACATTCTTGCCTGGTTTTTAATAGACCTATGTCTGTTCTCCTAGGTGACGGTGCTGTTTGCAGGGCAACACATCTCCAAGAGCCCATTTGAGGTGGATGTGGGAATGGCTCAGGGAGACTCCAGCAAGGTCACTGCCCAGGGCCCAGGACTTGAGCCTGCTGGCAACATTGCCAACAAGACCACATACTTTGATGTCTACACAGCTGGTACTGGTCCTTGATGTATCATACGTTATGCTTATTTTGGTTGTAGATGATGCTTTAAAAATAAAGTATATAAAATAAGCTGTTTATTTTTTTTAGCTAAATAAAGATAGGAGTAGACAAAATAAACATCATATTATTCGTTTATCTAAAGAAGTAACATAATTTAAACTAAACCAACCAAAATAAACATTTTTAAAAATAAGATGTTGTTTCTCAGGTGCTGGAGTAGGAGAGGTCGAAGTGGTCGTTATGGACCCCAGTGGAAAGAAGGGCACTGTTGAATGCAGTGTTGAGGATAAGGGCAACAGCAGCTACCGATGCACTTACAAGCCCACTCAGGAGGGCCAGCACATCATCTATATCACCTTTGCTGGGGGGCAGATCTCCAAAAGCCCTTACACTGTCCATGTGGGAGAGGGTAAGATCCAGAGAAGGGCTAAGCATGAATATATTGTGTGTAAGACAGGAAAGGGAAGTAGGTGGAAGGGATATACACACAGGATTCATTTTAATGAGGCATGGAAAGGCCATTATCACTAAATGGCATGTACAAAACTTCATTTAAAAGTTTAGGTTTCTGTTATCTGTCCTTGTCTGCATTGCTTTTTCTTGCTGTCTTTTTCCTCTGTTTTTCTTCACTGGCAATTGTGTCTCTCCTTTTGAAGGACGGGTTTCGTCTACATCCACTGGTATCTCTCCTTTTCTCTTTGGATCGGCCTCCCTTTGGCTTTTGATGTCTTTTCCTTGGATATGTCTTGGGTACTTGACATGCTGCTTTTCTGTCAATGTCCTGTTGTTTTCAGTTGCCCCTCACTTTAGGCTGCAAACACTTTACAGTGCCAGTGAAATTACATGACATCATTTTGGACCGCTGGTTCTACTGACCAGAAAGTGTTTAACTGCCCATATAAGTGCTAATAGATGTTCGCTTCTCTGGAGACGTGTGTAGACAATGTTATCCATGGCGTTGTAAGCCAAGCAAAATTCCTGTGACTCAGTAATGTGTGGAGCAGTAGTCAAATGGAACATTAAAAATAGCGTTTTATTATCAGACAGTTTTTCCACCAGTATTATTCAGCACTGTAAAGTCATTCTTACCACTTCCTCTTGTAAGGCTGTTTGGATCAAGACAAAGAAAGATAAGAATTTACACCACGAGCAGAGCCTAGTGTTACTAGGCCCCCCCCCCCCCCGTATGCTCCATGTTTTTCTGCCTGCTTTTTTTGAAGAACAGATATGTAGTACAAGTTTCTTTTTATTTTTAAAATAGAAATCATAAATTTCAACTTGTTCCTCCGTTTGTAAATACCAGACACATTTACAGTAATGCAATGTACAATCAAAGTCGGTGTTGCAAGGCATTACATTGAAATGTTGAACATACGGTTTCGAAAGTATGCTCCCGACATTATACATGTTAACATGAGAATATTTTGTTAACTGGAACCTACACCGCTCTTCACACAGTTAGCATATTTCAATCCTGTCATGACCACAAAAAGGCTGTTAACTTATGCAAGGATATCATACATTATACATAATGACACTATTTCTCAATTGTGACTTTAAATTTCACAGTTGTGACTCTCTATCTCACAGTGTATCTTTTATATCTTATTTTTTATTTACTAATAGGGATGTTGCTTTTTCCGTTGAATCCTTTGTTTTTGTAAATAGAAGGGTACACCGTTAACTACAAATTTGTACTAACTTGGTTATGTTCTCACCAGCCTGTAATCCAAGCCTGTGTAGAGCCAAGGGCCGTGGTCTGCAGCCTAAAGGCTTGAGAATCAAGGAGACTGCAGAGTTCAAGGTTTACACCAAAGGAGCTGGCACTGGAGACCTCAAAGTCACCATCAAAGGGCCCAGTGAGTGGATGTCATACTCATTCACAATGTTCACGGTGCCCTCAGTATTAACTTAAGCTACAGTACAGATGTTTTAAGAGCTAGTTACCCAACAACTAAATGTTTTACGCAGAGGGTCTTGAGGAGCCCTGTAAGAAGAAGGAACTGGGAGATGGGGTGTACAGCTTTGAGTATTACCCTACCACAGCTGGGAATTACATCATCACGATCACATGGGGTGGACAACACATCCCACGCAGGTAAATAATTAATCTCATGCAGTGGGTTTCTATTCCCAATAAGAGAGTAGTGATTGGACTTGATAAATGTCAATTCCTTTTTCTTGTTTTCAGTCCGTTTGAGTTAAAGATTGGATCTGAAGCAGGACCGCAGCAGGTCAGGGCATGGGGTCCAGGACTGGAGAGTGGTGTGGTAGGCAAGTCAGCTGACTTTGTGGTGGAAGCTGTCGGGGGTGACGGGGGTACTTTGGGTATGTTCCATTAGCTTTTCTTTCATCCGCCTGTTTGAACAGCATACAATTGTATTTCTTAAATCCAATATGAACTTGGGAACTCTCCATTCAGGGTTCTCAGTGGAGGGCCCATCCCCGGCTAAGATCGAATGTGACGATAAGGGAGATGGCTCCTGTGATGTGAGGTACTGGCCCACAGAACCGGGTGAGTATGCAGTTCATGTGCTCTGTAAGAATGAGGACATCCAGCTCAGCCCTTTCATGGCTGAAGTCGTACCTGCTCCAGGAAAAGACTTCTACCCTGACAAGGTAATTAATCTGCCGCCTTTCTAGAAATATTTGATGTGAAATTATTCCTAACATGAGCAGCTGATAGTCCATACTCTAAATGAGTCTGTTGTTGGTAATTCTTATGATGCGTCTCATTTTGTAATTCAGGTGAAGGCTTATGGTCCAGGTCTGGAGAGCGCTGGCCTTTCAGTCGGCAAACCAGCAGAGTTCACTGTGGATGCCAAACTAGGTGGCAAAGCTCCTATAAAGATTCTAGCTCAGGTGTGGATTCTGCTTTATGGCTCATGACTGACTCTTCACTAAAAATCAAAGCACTAACAAGCTCTTTCCCTCTCAGGACCGTGATGGAAACCCAGTGGATGTGCAGGTGAAGGACAACGGTAACAGAACATACAGCTGCAGCTACACCCCTCGCAAACCACTCAAACACACTATGATGGTGTCCTGGGGTGGAGTCAACATCCCAGAGAGCCCATTCAGGGTGGGTAGTCATTCAGATATGGTTAACGTCCTTGGAATCAGTAATGAAAAGTGTTTTAATGTGTTCTCACTGCATTTGTCGTGTAGATGAACATTGGGGCAGGGTGCCATCCCAATAAGGTGAAAGTATCAGGACCTGGAGTGGCCAAGACTGGCCTGAAGGCATTTGAACCAACATACTTCACTGTGGATTGTGCCGAGGCGGGACAGGGTAAGAAATTTAACTCTAAAAGAACTAGATGTAAACTAATATTTTCATGTCTTTTTGGGGCAAATAAGCTTAGTGTTGTTTTTGTCCTCCTGTTTTTCTAGGTGACATCAGCATAGGCATAAAATGCGCTCCAGGTGTTGTGGGACCTGCTGAGGCTGACATCGATTTCGACATCATTAGAAATGACAATGACACATTCACCGTCAAATACACCCCCCCTGGAGCAGGCAGCTACACAATCATGGTGCTGTTTGCTGAGCAGGTAAGAGGAAGCACAAGTGTATGTGGTGAATGGTCTAGTGAGGTTTCTTTTATTCAAACTAGTTTCATTTTCTAGGCCATTCCCCTGACGCCCATCAGAATCAAGGTTGATCCCTCTCATGATGCCAGCAAGGTTAAAGCAGAAGGCCCTGGACTCAACCGTACTGGTGAGGAAAACGTATTTAATAAAATGGGGGGAAAAAAATAAGTAGACAATTATTTAGTATGACCAACACATTCAGTTAAAAAGTTTTCAGTTTTGTTTTTTAGTTTAAAGGGGAATCTCCAATGCTGTTATTTCTTTTCAAGGTGTGGAGCTGAACAAACCCACTCACTTCACTGTGAACACCAAGGCCGCAGGCAAAGCTAGGCTTGACGCTCAGTTTACTGGACCCACCAAGGGAGAGGCGTTCCGTGACTTTGAAATCATCAACAATCATGACGGCACCCACACTGTTAAATACACCCCTGTTCAACAGGTGAGCCAATGTTTGCTCTTGAAGTCTCCATGACTGGTGATGCTTGGTTTTGAAAAGAATATTGCCGTGTTTGAATATTGTAACTATGGTTTTCTAAATGTTATTTAGCAAATGAGTACTGCTGCAATCTAAGTGCTCATTTTCTTCTGTAGGGCAATATGGGTTTGAATGTCACATATGGTGGTGATCCCATTCCCAAGAGCCCGTTTGCTGTAGCAGTCGCCCCATCCCTGGATCTCAATAAAGTTAAAGTGGCTGGTATTGGAGATAGTAAGTTATCACTTTACTTGTCTAGCTTGCCAGTTAACCTGAAAGTCACGAATGAGAGTTGCTTTGACATCTTTGACTAAATGTAACATTGAAACGTCTGTGAGGCTGCTTTGAAATGTGTTGTGAAAAGTGCTATACAAATAACCTTTGATTGGATTGAATCACCTTTAACCTTTTACAAGTCAAAATTATCTGCTCTTTATTTTTTTTAGCAATGACCGTCGGCAAGGATCAGGAGATCACAGTCAAGTCCAAAGGAGCAGGTGGCCAGGGCAAGGTTGGCGCCAAGGTCACAGGTCCATCTGGCAAATCGGTGCCTTGTAAAGTTGAACCAGGCCTGAGCCCAGAAACCAGTCACGTCCGTTTTATCCCCAGAGATAAGGGACCCTATGAGGTTGAACTGACATTTGATGGCGCCCCCATCCCCGGCAGTCCGTTTCCCGTGGAAGCCATTGCACCTACTGACCCATCTAAGGTAAGGCAGTTTAGAAACCTAGGAATTAAATATTATTGGCAGTTTAACAAGGCGACAACAAGGCGTCAGGAAAAGCTCTTTGTGGGGTGTTTATTCTATAAACTGTAATTTGCTTAATGTTGCACGACTTCTCAGTGAGTGGTTTTGGCGTCGAAGTCCCATATTTGCTTTAGCAGTGGAACAAATATACCCTTTCATTCATATCCCCTCTTCTCATGTATAGGTGCGATGTTCTGGGCCAGGTCTGGAGCGAGCTAAGGTTGGCGAGCCAGGACAGTTTGTGGTCGATTGCACTAATGCTGGTCCTGCTGAGCTGACTATTGAGATCATCTCAGACAATGGCACCGAGGCTGAAGTCCATATTCAGGACAATGGGGATGGAACCTACACCATCACTTACATCCCTCTGTACCCTGGAGCTTATACTCTCACCATCCGCTATGGTGATCAGGATGTGCCAAACTTCCCAGCCAGACTCAACGTGGAGCCTGCTGTGGAAACCGGTGGAGTGAAAGTGTTCGGACCTGGAGTGGAAGGCAAAGGTAGTGTGGTGTTCTCAGGTTTATCAAGCAGGAGTTCCTCTTGTCTTGGCTTATTTAGCCACTTTGAATGATTGTCTGTAGGTGTTTTCCGGGAGGCCACTACTGATTTCACTGTGGATGCTCGTCCTCTCACCAAAACGGGTGGCAATCATATCAAGACTTGTATCAATAACCCATCAGGCAACCGCACAGAAGCTCTGATTAGAGACCTGGGAGATGGCACCTACCAAGTGGAGTACACGCCCTATGAGGAGGGTGAGTTTCAGCACAACTTTTAAAAATTGTAAAAATTTGGTTTATTATGGGTTGCTTTTACACCAGTCTTCTATATTGTATGTTAATAGGCACACACAGTGTTGAGGTTACATACGATAATGCCCCAGTTCCCAAGAGCCCGTTCCGTGTGCCAGTGACCGAGGGTTGTGACCCAGCACGTGTGCGTGTACATGGTCCAGGACTTCAGTCTGGCATCACTAACAAACCCAACAAGTTTACAGTGGAGACCCGGTGGGTAGATTCAACACTCTGCTATTTGTTTTAATCTTGAGCTAAAATCAGTTGCTGTGTCAATAGGTCTGGTTTTAAGGTTCTCTGCCTCACTTCATGTTTGTGTTTTGATGCAGTGGGGCCGGTACAGGTGGCCTGGGGCTGGCTATGGAGGGACCCTCTGAGGCCAAAATGTCCTGCACTGATAACAAAGATGGCAGCTGTTGTGTTGAATACATCCCATATGAGCCAGGCACATACAACCTCAATGTTACCTATGGAGGCCAACCAATCACTGGTCAGCATTTTTACATGTGCTAGTATTTTCTTTCTGTCTCTCTCTTTTTTTTTTTTTTAAATTTGTTTTTATTGTAATTTATTTGTTTATTTTTGTATTTTCTTTTTTTATAATGTAGTAGTATTAGAATATGGGGATAGAGTAGGCAGGAAGTTAGAGGTTGTTATTTTGTTTTGGCATATGCTCCTTCCTGAAGTCATTTTAATCCTTAAAGTCATTAATTTGTGAAATCATTTATCATATGTTTTGAAATCATTTATTTTAAAGCTTCTAAATAAATCAAATGTAAAAAGTGATGTCCACGATACTGTTGATGCAACTAAAGTGAAATGCCAGGGTCAGGGGCTTGGGAACAATGTGCGTGCCAATATCCCACAGGTCTTTTCTGTGGATACAAGCAAGGCTGGAGTGGCTCCCTTGCAGGTCAGAGTGCAGGGACCCAAAGGTGAGACCGTGATTCAATAATCATCTTGTTTATTTGGCTTTTTCCCCCCTCCATTGATTTAAGAGGACTGTTTGTTGTGTAGGTGTCGTGGAGCCTGTTGAGGTGGTGGATAATGGTGACCAGACTCACACTGTCAGCTATGTACCCACCAGAGAGGGGCCGTATTCTATTAATGTCCTGTATGCTGATGAAGAGATCCCACACAGGTAAACTCCAGGCTCAGATCAATGACTTACCACCCTGTAAATCAAAATGAGTTTTGAAAATGGATTGTAAACATGCAAGTTTTGTTTCTGGTTCTCTTTTTACCTGGAATTTGCATTAAGAATATATACATAGAAACTGTCATCGCTTAACAAAGTGTACTAAGTGTACCTTCTGCATTGTTGATATGGAGTACTTTCAATTAAGAAATATTTGATGCATTTTATCCTTTAATATTTAACAGCATGATGTGTAATCAGTTTTTGCTGTGGTCTTCAGTTGGCATTAAAGTATTGTGAAGTTTCAGTGGTGTTGGCATCGACTACTGGAGTTGATATTATAGCAGGCCTGTTGCATTTTTAAACTCCCTTGGTCCCTGTCCTTCCCTGCTGTTTATTTCCCCTCTCACACGCTCATCTTGGTCTCTTTATTCAGTCCTTATAAGGTGAAGGTTCTGCCCACTCATGATGCTAGTAAAGTCCGTGCCAGTGGCCCTGGTCTGAATACCACCGGTGTGCCTGCCAGTCTGCCTGTGGAGTTCACTATTGATGCCAAAGATGCAGGAGAGGGACTCTTGGCGGTCCAGATCACTGTGAGTTGATGCGTTTTACTCTTTACAGCCATAAAGTTGCCATGGTCTCTTTCAACGTTTTTTGCACTGTTTGGTTCTTAATGCTTGTTTTAGGACCCTGACGGGAAGCCAAAGAAGGCTAACATTCGTGATAATCAGGATGGGACGTATCTTGTGTCCTATGTGCCTGACATGACTGGCCGCTACACTATTCTCATCAAATACGGTGGTGATGAGATCCCATACTCTCCATATCGTATCAGAGCCCTGCCAATGGGAGATGCCAGCAAATGCACAGTCACAGGTATGTAATGCTCAGGTTGGATCAGTTGAAATAAATTACCATTCCATTCATTACTGATTGCTACACTTTGCAGGCCCCTTTCCATTCATTTTAAACTAATCTATTGAGCTCTAAACATAAAAAGCAATATAATAATTTGGTAGGGCAGCGTGATGTTGAAATAAAATCAATGTAATCGGTATTGCTTAATGTGATAATCAAATTACACAATATAGATTAAAAATGTAATACGAAATATAGCTGAAACACTGTCCTGAGCTGCATACAGTGCCATGTGTCACTCTGAAACCAGCAGTGTAATTTGCCGACAGTTTAACACTTGAAAATTTAAAATTAGAATGTAAATATTAGTGTTGTGATTTTACTGTTATACTTTTTTATTTTTCCTAAATGGTCAAAAAAAATTGTGTAGTATTATTGCAATTTTAATTTGTACTTATTTTGCAGTTACATCATTAAATGTCAATTTAATGAGAATTTGGTTATGAAAACAACAATTTTTCAAGTTTTATGAATTGTTCAACACTTTTATACAAAAGTATGGTTCGCACTTCAAAAAAAAGTTTCAGATTTAAAAATTGTAACTATTCAAATCATCTGGTGAAAATTCCTGTATTGTTTTCATATCACAAAATATGAAATTGCAGTGTCAGTTTTTCAAAATACTTTTTTTCTGAAAAATGAGCCAAACTGCTTGATGTCCATATTACAGAAAGGAGAGGGTAAATGTACCTCTTTATTTACCCATTTCTGGTGTCTTAAGATGTCCACCATTTTTCTATCTAATCTAAACCTCAATGTTCAGGCTGGTTGTTACAAGGGAACAGATTTTGATCCTTTTGCGTAAAGTTTGTTCTGTGTACTGCTCCCATCTTCATCCCCCACCCAGAAACACACCACCTGTTGTGCAGCGCTGCTCACATTCCCATCACTTCATTCCTCACTTCTGTTTTATCTTTTGCACACATTGTTGTATTTTGCCCTGATTGTTACTTTTTCACTTTTTCTCGCTCTGCTTCACGGTCTCTCAGTCTCAATCGGAGGTCACGGTTTGGGTAAGCGCTTTGAATAATGCTCTAGTCTTGTCATTTGGTACTGCATGCAGAATTGCACGGTGTCCAATACCAACGGCCTCATAATTTGCCATCCTATCCACTACTATAGCTAAGACGTAGTCCATATGTAGATTACCTTGCATTTCCCGCCATTTCAAAATGACTCCAAGTACAACAACATCTCAAAGTAGTTGATGATTGCAGGTGACTAATGACTAACTTACCAGGTCTTTAATATGCCAGTATGGTGGAATGTACGTGTACTGATATTGTTTTCCTCAGCTTGCGTATTTTTCTTTTGTATTAGTGGTCGCATCATTAAATCGACAGCTCTGGAAATCGAGGTAACAGACAAAAAGGATAGTGGATCTATAATTTTAAAGTCACAGAGGAGTATTACATTTTGCATTAAATCTTAACCTGTATAGACGGAGTAGATCTCTTTAAATGATGGATCCCAAATCTCTAAAGCTGTTGCCTTGATGCTCCAGACATTTTGCATTAGTGCATGGTGGAATGTAACTATGGAGGGATGGGTACTAAACTATCTAATAACAAGACATCTGTCTGCATGATACCCGTTACTAAACCTTTCTCTGCATTCTGTAGGTGCTGGAGTTGGTCCAACTATTCAGATCGGAGAGCAGACGGTCATCACTGTGGATGCAAAGGCAGCTGGGAAGGGCAAGGTGACGTGCACGGTGTGCACTCCGGATGGAGGCGAGGTGGATGTGGACGTAGTTGAAAATGAGGATGGAACATTTGACATCTTCTACACAGCACCCCAGCCTGGCAAATATGTCATCTGTGTGCGCTTCGGCGGAGAACACATCCCCAACAGCCCCTTCCAAGTCACGGTACATATATGCCATACAGATCCTTTGTGTTCATATGGAGCGCTGTTTATTCATTTCAAATGTTGAACTCTCACAGGAAAATCTTTCCAGCAGGATAGTGTTAAATGTACACTGTGAACCTTTAGTGCAAAACCACCATTCCAATGTGAATAAATTCGTAGCTTATTCTTGCAGTTACACTGTTGTGTTAGCATCAACATGCAATTTAAGGGATTAGTTCACCCAAAAATGAACATTGTCATCCTCGCGGTGTTCCAAAACCGAATTACTTTCTTTCCTCTAGGGTAGCGGTTGACTCAGGCCCCTCATTGTCCAACAACCAAAATATTCAAAGCCCCTCAGTATTGGCAAAGATATTTTCTCTTGTATTTCTGCTGTAATTATGACAGCACTGCTTGTTTTCAAATTTTGTTCACAGAAACTGGGAGTGATAAATTAAATGGGAAGACATAATATATTAAATTGAAAGAAAATTTATTTGATTTCTATAAGTTTAAGATACTGTATCTGTATGTTTCTTTAAAATAGATTGAGAAGTTTAAAAAACTTTTAGGACAAGGCCTTTTCAAGCCTTAACTTCAAAATGTTTTTAATTTTATGCGACATGTTCATAGCAAATTTGAGCATGTTGCTGGCATGTATTAATACTTCCATGTTTTAGCATAAATTTAAAGTATCTCTAAAAGTAATTAAGTAATTAAAGTTTGAATGTTTAAATTTGAATTTTTGACAGTTGGTGTTTGAAGAGTCTTGGCTCATTTGAACATTTCATCAGTGTAGATCTATGGGATTTGAGTTTTTTTGTTTTGTTTTTAATTTATCGTTGATTTAAGGAAAACCGTAAGTCTGATCATAGGAAAGATACAGCATACAGTAAGTCAGAATAACCTGAATGTCTGGCCTGAGTTTGCTCATGGATTGAAAACTCTAGGCTCTGTTAATGATGGTGATTTTGGTCTCAGAGGAAGGCCACATTGTTGTATTTGAGTCCTTACTGGAGTGATGACTGTATTGTGTAACCAAACTCGCACTCTTAAATTTTCAGGACTCTCAGCCATTTTTCTGCATTTCTTCTGTGAGAACTGAAGCATACTGGACAAGTTCATTTTGTGTGTGTTTATAGAATCAATTTTTTTTTCTTTTTTTCTAAAATGCAATTCCTGTTAAGTTTACTGTTGAACCACTGTGCTGAGGCAAATATCATTTAGTGACATTTTAGCCAATTCCTCACACAAAAACTGGTTTTAGAAAAACGTAAGGGTCAAAATTGACAGCATTTGAATTTCAGGATGAACTGTTGTTTGGCAAGAATCTAGATCTCTTAAAGTGGCTTCTGGTTGAACAGCTTTGAACCGGAGGTGGTTGTTATTAAAGGGATTTCATCTTTGATTCTGTTGCCCTGTCTCAGGCTTTGGAAGGTGACTCTCCTGACCAACTAATGCAGCAGACCCAGAACCTGCAGTACGCCTACGCGCCCAACATGGGCCAGCCATGGGTACTGACACACCCCTCTTTCCTCCCCGTCTCCATGTCCTGCTCTGCTACTGATGAGTCCCAAATCAGTCCTACGTCCTTCCCCTTTTCACCCTCCTGTTTTTCTCTTCCTCCAGGTTTAGGGTTTATTTCACCTAATTTCCAATGATTCTGCTTTGTGGACTCTTAAATACATTTTCATTGAATCAGAATGACAGCCATTTTGGAAAACACTAAATGTGGGGAATCACACATTTGAACAAAATGGCTGGTTGTTGCCGAGCTTAAGCTGTGTGTTTGACACTTTCATTGTCTCTTGTGTGGGCATTTAGATGTTGTTGTTGTTGTTCTTGTGTGTGTGTGTGTGGTACATCATCGTTGGTCACGTTGTCACTTGTCTGCTTGGCTTTTTCTCCACCCCTTCTCCAGATTGGTCAATCACTGACTGATCCTGCAATCTCTCATTAGAGTGTCATTCTCTCTGTGTTGGTGGCTGCTTCATCATCCTCGCCATCCTCATCTCCATTATCAATGGTTTTTAAAAAAAAAAAATTAAGGGTACTGTTGTCATGTCTACTGTTTGTGCGCTTCATCTCCATTCATGATATAAGTGTGTTTTCTTGGCATCAATATACAGTTCACTACCGTTAAAAAGTTTGGAGTCACGAAGATTGTTTTATTATTATTAAACAAAACTGTGATCCCTTTTCAGTTTATTTGATTAATAGACATTTTACACAAAAATATTAAGTAGCACAACTGGTTTTAACATTGATAATATTAGAAATATTTCTTGATCACCAAATCAGTATATTAGAATAATTTCTGAAGGATCATTTGACACTGAAGACTGGAGTAATTGTCACAATTCAGGCAAATGCATTTGAAAGACTTTTCAAAAACACTTTGAAGTCTTATAGACACCAAAATTTTAACTGTAGTATATGTAGACCTCAGCCATAACTTTATATTCTCAGGATGTCAGTTTAATATTATTCTTTGTCTGCTGTTGATCATGTATCTTGTATAAACTCATGACCTAGTAAATTAAACACAAAGTGGAATAAAAAGTAACATTGAACCAATTAAGCAATAAGCAAATCCTGATTACTTGACATAAGCCTCAGAAACTAACCCATTAGTTACAGATCTTCAGTTTCTGATGGCAATCTGAGTTCAGTGTCGACCTTATGGTTAGTTTTGATCTGACTGATTCCCCTCTTCTTCCTCACAGGCTACAGACGGGCAGTTGGGCATGAACGGACTGGATGTAGCTGGTCTGAGACCCTTCGACTTGGTCATTCCTTTCACCATCCAGAAAGGAGAAATTACAGGTATTCTACTCTTCTGTTATTGGACAGATTTGTAATGTCCTGATTTCTACAAGAAGATTCTTGTGTACCCCACGCCTTACAGGTGATGTGAGAATGCCTTCTGGAAAAGTGGCCAAGCCTGATATTACCGATAACAAGGACAGCACAGTCACTGTGAAATACGCCCCAACTGAGGCTGGCCTGCATGAGATGGACATTAAATACGACGGAATACACATCCCAGGTAAAAGAACCTGTAATTGGCCACTTGTTTCTTTTTCCAGCCATACAAACAAGTTTACAAGAGATAAATACTTAAAAAAAAATTTTTTTTGGGGGGGGGTTAATCAGTATATAAACTGCTCAAGAAATCCTTCTCTTGCGTCTTAGGAAGTCCACTGCAGTTCTATGTGGATTATGTCAACAGTGGTCATGTGACTGCCTATGGTCCTGGTCTAATTCATGGCATGGTTAATAAACCTGCAGTCTTCGCTGTCAACACCAAGGATGCTGGAGAGGGTATAGATGCTCACATATTGACCAATTCAGCTTTTATTTTATTTATCCTATTTATTTATTAACTTTTTTTATTTACCAACTTCCTTAGTTTTATTTCTTATTTTTTTATATCCTGTTGGTTTTTTTCCCCCTTAATTTTCTTAATTCATTAATTATTTATTATACTAATGCTTAAGCCATTCTGTTATTTAACAGACGACCTTAAACTCTATAGTGTGAACAGCCCAAAATGGAAAAACTGGTTACAATATTTCTTGTTTATTAGGTGGTCTGTCTCTGGCCATCGAGGGTCCGTCAAAGGCAGATATCAGCTGCACTGATAATCAGGACGGTACCTGTACGGTCTCTTACCTCCCTGTTCTTCCTGGAGACTACAACATCATTGTCAAGTACAACGACAAGCACATTCCCGGCAGCCCTTTCATGGCCAAGATCACAGGTGCTTTAAGTGCTGCTTTGAGATTTGGAAGCAAAAAAGTCCATTCATGTCCATTGTTTAAAGTGAAGTCATCAAATCTGTGTCTGTCCGCAGGCGATGACTCGATGCGCATGTCTCATCTGAAGGTGGGCTCATCGGCTGACATCCCTCTAGACATCGGCGAGCTGGACCTCAGCCAGCTGACCGCATCTCTTACCACCCCCTCTGGCCGGGAGGAGCCGTGTCTGCTCAAGATGCTCAGGAATGGGCATGTGGGTAAGTGTTACGATGGAAGTGACAGTATGTGGAATGAAATGTGTGAAATCTGCAGTTGTTCTAATCGCATCTATTTCGGGCGTTTTCTCTCAAGGTATTTCCTTTGTGCCCAAGGAAATTGGAGAGCATCTGGTTAACATTAAGAAAAATGGACGTCATATTCCTAATAGCCCCATCTCAGTCATGATCAACCAATCTGAGCTCGGTGATGCCAGCCGCGTGCGTGTAACTGGTCAAGGCCTGAGTGAAGCCCGCACCTTTGAGCCTGCAGAATTTGTCATTGACACCAGAGATGCAGGTAAGATGTTCAAAAACAAAACGTTGGATTCTTTTTAATACTTATGAATTTATGAATCTAATTATTTTTGGTCATTTTTTTTTGTATTTAATTTATATATTTTTTTAATTAAATTTTCTTTTCTTTTTTTTTAGGATATGGAGGACTCAGCTTGTCTATTGAGGGACCCAGTAAAGCAGATATAAACACTGAAGATCAGGAAGATGGCACCTGCAAAGTCACTTATTACCCCACAGAACCAGGAAATTACATTATTAACATCAAATTTTCAGACCAACATGTTCCAGGTATTTACTAGCAGTGTTGCACTTTCAGAATGACAGTATGTTCAAAAACAAAATGTTGGATTCTTTTTAATACTTATGAATTTATGAATCTAATTATTTTTGGTCTCATTTTTTTTTTTGTATTTAATTAAAAAAAAATTTAATTCAATTTTCTTTTCTTTTTTTTAGGATATGGAGGACTCAGCTTGTCTATTGAGGGACCCAGTAAAGCAGATATAAACACTGAAGATCAGGAAGATGGCACCTGCAAAGTCACTTATTACCCCACAGAACCAGGAAATTACATTATTAACATCAAATTTTCAGACCAGCATGTTCCAGGTATTTACTAGCAGTGTTGCACTTTCAGAATGACAGTTGTAGTTAGTCCTTTATTGATGTATGATTCCACAGACTGTTTAACTTCACCCGTTATGCTCCTCCAACAGGAAGTGCTTTTACCGTCAAAGTGACAGGAGAGGGTCGGATGAAGGAGAGCATCACCCGCAGAAGAAGAGCTGCCTCTGTGGCCAATGTTGGCAGCCAGTGCGACCTCAGCCTGAAGATCCCTGGTAAAACTTGTGGGAAAAATATTAACATAATCATCATAAACAATTCCCTCCTTTAACACTTCTACATCGGTCGCCCTCTGTACTTTTTGATCCACAGAGATCAGCATCGCAGACATGACCGCTCAGGTGACCAGCCCATCTGGCAAAGTACACAAGGCTGAGATCATGGAGGGAGAAAACAACACGTACTGCATTCGCTTCGTGCCCACGGAGATGGGTGTGCACACGGTCAGTGTGAAGTATCAAGGTCAGCATGTCCCCGGATCCCCCTTCCAATTCACTGTGGGTCCTCTTGGAGAGGGAGGCGCCCATAAGGTCCGTGCAGGAGGCCCAGGATTAGAGAGAGCAGAGGCGGGTGTACCAGGTATGAGGTGTTGGTCTGTCTTTACATATTCGGTGTCAAATTAGTTTTAACGGTCACATTTTGGCAAAATTTCATATGCACTTTCAAATCAAGCAGCTTTCCATTGGTCAACATGGCATTAACAACTGCAAAATCTATGTTGGGATATCTTTCACCTTCAATTGTGTGGAATATGATTGAAAAGACAAATTTGCAGAACAATGATCTTAATGCTTCATGTTTTCCCCTTGTGCAGCTGAGTTCAGCATTTGGACCCGTGAAGCAGGAGCTGGTGGTCTGTCCATTGCGGTCGAGGGACCCAGCAAGGCAGAGATTGCATTTGAAGACCGCAAGGATGGATCCAGTGGTGTCTCCTACATTGTCCAGGAGCCTGGTGAGGCTTTTGTTCTGAATTCTCCCTGTTCTTCCTTATGGTAGGTTTTAAGCGTCTAAGCTGACTGCTTTCCATCCATTTCAGGCGATTATGAAGTATCCATCAGATTCAATGATGAGCACATCCCTGACAGTCCATTTGTGGTGCCTGTGGCCTCACCATCTGATGACGCCCGCCGTCTCACTGTTGCCAGTCTTCAGGTGAGGCTTCGAGAAAGACAGACATTTGTCCACCCAAAACAACTCCAAAGTCAACCCTTGGCACAGCAGCCACAATAGGGCCTTTCGCACCGCAGGAACCTTTTCATAGTACCAGAACTAATTGTGGAACTACCCACTTTTCGGCACAAGTCAACCCTTGGCACAGCAGCCACAATAGGGCCTTTCGCACCACAGGAACCTTTTCATAGTACCAGAACTAATTGTGGAACTACCCACTTTTCGGCATGTTCGCACCGCTGGAACTGGGAGCGATTTTAGTACCGGACTGCCTTTTTCGAGAACCAAATTAGCTCCTACTCCGGAGCAGGGTCTAACCAGCACAACTGGTACTAATCGTGGCGTAAGTAGACATTGATTGGCCAAACTCGTACAAAAACGCCCTCACCCGCCATGATTTAAAACGCTGTGTAAACACTGTAAACATTGTCAACTTATTTCGCAAGAATGGAGAGCAGCAATAGATGGACGGACGCTGAAGTGCAGGCACTTGTAGCAAATGTAGCACTGCCAGATGTCGTTGGAGATTCTTAGTCCTCCTTTCCGTTCTTTCAATCGCTTTACGTATACGTCGACATTCAATGTCCATTATTGTGAAACCCGCAAGACACAACAAAAACCGCTCCGATCACCGCGTCCTCCATCCTCCTGTTGTTAACGTAGTTCTTGGTTTCTGTTGTTGAATGCCGCGCACAAATGACGTCGCTGTCGACCAGCTTACGTCACTACTTAGTACACACTGTCGGTGCGAATGCAACCCTTTAAATGGTACTGGGAAATAGTTCGCGCAAAATCGTCCCAGTACTTTAGTACCGTACATTTAGTTCTGGAACTAAAAATGACAGTGAAAACATTACCTCACATTAAACAAATCAAACTTGGCTTCATGTCATGGTACTATCTCAAATACAGGAAAGGAGAGGTAAATGTCATACAGCACTACACATGCTCTCACATACATGCACACTTTTGATAACTGCGTAATGAGTAAATCTTTTACTTCAACTATTGATAAATGAAGTCAAAATATTGCATACACATCACACCAAAAAGGCCCCAGTTATCAGTTGCTGCTGTGTTCACGGGCTGCACTGGGGTTTCTGGGATATTGAAGGACTGTTTGTAATTCTCGTGCCTTGTCCTAAAGGCTCCCAACAGCCCTACCACCAACATGGCTGGAAATGATTGGCTAAAGGGTTAAAGAGGGCAAAAGAGGCTTGTTTGTCTTTCAGTTTTTTACTTTGAACTATTTCCTTTTTTGTATTGCTGGGGGTGGAGGGTTTTCATTTCTTGGTCTCTCAAAGCCTCTCTCTTTAACCCTGTTAGCCTGAAGGTAAGAGATGTAGTGTGTCATATTAGACGAGGGCCTGTTACATGTTTGTAGTGTCAGACTTTTACGCAGTTTTTGATGCTTGGTTGAGTGTGGCAGTGTTGTGTTAATGCAGGAGTCCGGATTAAAGGTGAACCAGCCGGCCTCTTTTGCTGTGAGCCTAAATGGGGCGAAGGGAGTCATCGATGCCAAAGTTCACAGCCCATCCGGAGCACTTGAAGAGTGCTGTGTTACAGAGATCGATGAAGGTAATGATGGGTTAAAGGTTTGACTGTGTTTTGCATTGTATGCTTGCACTTCAAAATGAAACCTATTGAGGCATTTACATATTTTTTGGAAATGAAGCATCCAGAAGAAAGATTAACGGCTTCAAAAAGGACTTAAATGTTGTTACTTGTATTACCAT